>NW_010423187.1:0-332 GCF_000710305.1 Buceros rhinoceros silvestris
GCCGTGCCCAGCAGAGGGCTCCTTCCACCCGCGGAAGGCTCCTGCGAGCCCTCCCTTCGCTCCCTGCACCCCGAGGTCAGCCTCTGCAAGGCTTCTGTTCCCCTTCTGAATAATGCCGGGCTGGAGGATCGCGAAAACGATGCGGAAAGCGTTGCAATAGGTTTAGCTGGGAGGTACCACGCTTCTGTTCAGTGTGCGCTTGTCGCACAGAGTTGTGTTTATTAGACGAGAATCACATCTCGGTTCTGCCTGAATAAATCTGAAACAGCTCAGCTGTAGCCAACGGAGATACTACAGATGGGAATGACAGGGGAATTTGGCCCATTGTTAAA
>NW_010423187.1:521-3926 GCF_000710305.1 Buceros rhinoceros silvestris
GAACTATGACCAGGCTCCTTCATTATGGGCTAAACTGACTCCAAATTGAACCTTCTCGAGTCAGTGAAGTTAAACAGGTGTGAAGGAGAGAGAGCACACAGAAGCCAGCCTTGTTTCAGCTGCTTGATCCAAAAGGAACAATTCGGCATCTTATTAATAAATGCGAGTTTCTTTGCAATGAGCATTATATATATATATAATAGAGATGGGCTTAGACCTCTAAGATTCGCACTTCAAAGTTTATTGGAAAATTCAGACCGAATCAGACTTTTGTGGGTCAATCATCAGCTCTTAAATAGGCTTAAACTGGAATTACAAACTTGAATTACCAAAAACATGGAGGAACATTTAGTGCTATAATATACCCTAAAAGCAAACCTGGTTTGTAATCTTTCTGAATCTCATTTTGGATCCTATAACTGAATGGCACTCGATAATTCTGACTCTAAAGTGACTGATTTTAGAGAAGCTGTATTTATTGGTGCAAAACGTTCAAATTGTGAAGATTTTTTTCCTGAATTGGAAAAACTGTCCAATATGCACAGATTTAGTCTGACTCTTTGAAATTTAAGCCTATAGGAGTGGAGCTTGACTGGATTTGATAATGGTTCTTCTTTAAACTTGCTGCCATTTCTGCTGATAGCTCAGGTCAGCATTTGGAAGGATGAGCAAAACATGAAAGAGAAGGTATCATAAAGACATATTTTAAAAAATTTCTTAAGGCATATGTGTTGGGACAATGGGAGGAATACCATTCCCTATTGTTTCCCTCTACTCTGTTAATTTTGAGCTTATTCCTCTGACATCCAACATAATAGCAGTTGAGGTAATTCTTACCTTCTGGCTCTGCTAAACCTTTCCTTCTTCCCAAAGTTCTTCACTTTCCCAGGATACACCAGCAGGCGCTAAGGGGGAAATATGAAAGCACAAGGTAACACTGAAGCGGATTTGATAAGTTCTACATTCAACTGGCTATTGAAAACCAAACAATTTGTTTATCTCATATTAACCATTTCACACTTTCCTTCGAAATGTAGGAGGGTTATGAATTGCAAGAGCTAGACTGTAAGTGTGAGTTATTTGTGCTTTTAACCCTTCCAGAATGAAGTCATCACCTGCATCAATATGAGCTATTTTTGGTATGCTCTGCTGGGCTCGGTGCCTTCTAGGGGTTCCTCTGAACCTCATTGTGCTGCCTTCCGTGGGCTCCGTGGCAGGTCCAGGCAAATTGTGCTTAACAGTGCTCTGCCTGAGAAACACATTGTGCTCTGGGCACAGTGATCCAGCATAACTCAACGTTCTGAAACTGCTTTCCTTGATTCTGCTGTCATTTACTCAGATATTTAATATTTTCTGATCCATGATCTTGCTAGTGATTGATGCTTGGTGAGGAATAAACAGTTTCATGAGAAGTGAGCTGGTGATGGCTTAGCTTGAGTCCTTCTCCCCTCATTGACAACAAACACAGTTCTGGCCCCCTTCCATTTTCAGAAAGCTGAGTAACAAAAACTGCTGCCCTCCTCAGAAAGCCTGGCAAGGAAAATAGCTGGAGCTGTGAGAAATAGGGAGGCTAGAGTGAGGCTTGCAGGTTGTTGTTTAGACACTTGAACAAGTGGCCTGATGTGGAAGAAAACTTTGGTCCTAATCATTTAGTTGGTGCAAAGCTTTCAGGCAACAGAATTGTTCAGATCATTTCCTGCCCGCTTCGCGGAGCGGCAATTAGCAGCGCAGTGGCATTAACAAGACAGCTTTACACAAGCTCTCAAAGTAAACCCAGAGAGAATCCCTGAAAGACCAACCACTTGTAAAATGTGAGAGGGAAGCTCTAGGCCTGATTTTTCAGAAGTGGGCGCAAGGCTTTGCCCGCAGGCAGCGTGACTGCCAGGGCCACCCGCCACCCTCTGCAGTCCCCAGGGAGGGGAAACCTCCTGCCTTCTGCACCCGACCTTTGTGTTGCCTTCCTTGCAGGGGGATGGATGCGGCACGTCTCCGGGTGCCCTCTCATCCACATTTGCCGTAAACACCGCGAACACCTGTTTACTCTGACTCACCCACTCCTCATGCAGACTCTCCCTTTTTTTTGACAGCAGACCTCACTCAGGTAGTATGTGCTGCTAGTATCCTTTCAGGACCGTGTAATAACATGCCTTCTACCCAATTCCTAACATCCTTCAATCAGCTCAGCCAGTGGGCTAACTGCTTACGCTCCTGTGATTTATATAAGTGCAATTAATTTAAACTGCATCACTCCGGTGTTATGCCGGTGAAAATGCCCCGAGAGGGAGTACCTTACTGGTGAATCAGACCCTTTACTTTTAACAAACACACAAAAGAACAGATCCTGAGCCAGTGAAAATCTGCATGGCTCCATTCATTTCAACACACAAACTTAAACCAGCTCAAGGTCTGAATCACAGCTCATGTAACAGACTATTTAGATACAGACTAATGCCTCACATCCTGAAATGCAATGCTTTCCCAGAGCTGGCAGGGGATGGGGACTTCTCAGATGGAACAGAGCTGAGAGAGGAGCAGAACCACAAACGCAACCTTTTAAAAATGCTTTGTGGATTTCTTCATTTCTGTGGAGTTGAGGAAAGCAGCGGCTCGTGTCTCTGCGAGCGCTGCTCTCCCTTCTCCTGAGCTGTGCCTCTTCCTCCACCCCAGCTGCGAAGCAGGCACCTGGGAAGTCCCTTTCTTTGCCACTTTCCCTTTCCTTCCGTAGCCTGGGTGTGTTCCCTGCAGCTTGGCAATCCAGGTGACACCTTTCACTGACAGACACCAGAACAGCTGAACCTTTTTAATCAGTCCATGAAAATGGCTAACTTTCTCTGCACTTGTTTTGGCATCCCCGAGATTAAGAAGTCACGCAGCTTGACAAAGCACTTTACTCTTACATGTCTTAACAGAACCAGAGGGATTTTTTTTTTTTTCCTTCTTCACATCTATTCCAACACCTGCTGCAGAAAAAGGGCTGGGGTGGTCCGTGTAAAACACCCCTCCACACCGCCTCCTGAGCGGCACACCAGCACAGCATACCAGTATGTGCCCAGGCAGGTGTAGTTAATACACTAGAAGCAGCGGGGGAAGGGGTGGGGAGGGCCGACCAAGAGTCAATCAGAGTGTAATTTGTGTTAGAAATTTACCAGCCTTCAGCTGTCCCTATTTTCAAAATGCAAATATTTTAAAATTAAAAAACCTATCTGTGACTAATCATCTCCCCTACATCAATCTAGATAACCAGAAAACTCTGTGGCACATTTAAGAGACTTTCATCCTAAATGAAATGCATAATACAGATTATACCTTCATAGGAAATCAAGAGGTCCTAAATATACTAATGGAGAAGGACATTTAAGAGACATTTAAAATACCCAGTCTATTTTTTTTTGGGGGGGGGGGGGG
>NW_010423187.1:4027-4337 GCF_000710305.1 Buceros rhinoceros silvestris
GGGAGTGTTGCTTATCTGTGCATCTTTTAACTGCTTTGGGTAATTAAGAAAATTTTCTTGGCAGTGCTCTAAGAGGAGATGCAAAAAAAATGAAACGACTACTCCCAAGGAAGGAAAGGTCAAGGTTTTGCATTCTGCAGATTTTTAAAGTAAAAAAAGAAAGTATTCCTCATTTGAACAGCCTGAAGCAGTGTGTGTATCATATAAAACATATCTCCCTCCTCTGAAACATCCTATTTTCCGAGGCTTCCCCTTCTCCTTGCACTCACTTGCAGTGTCTTGCCGGCCTTTCTGCCTGGAAGGGTGCCGG
>NW_010423187.1:4655-4971 GCF_000710305.1 Buceros rhinoceros silvestris
CCCCCCCCTTCTGCCCTTAATGACCAGTTTGTTCCATTGTAATTCTTATATCAAACATCTGGAAACCAGACTCGCTTAAAAAAGAAAAAAAAAAAGGGGGGGGGGGGGAAAAAAAAGTTTCAATGCCTATGACTTATCCAGGTCTCTGCCAGAAAAAAAAAAAATCGTCTGTATCAGTAAACTGACCTGTTTGGTCTTTTTTAAAAGCACTTTGACCAACACGTTTTTCTAGACGGAAATTCTGCAGAGCGACATGCCCCGACTCTGCAGCAGCAGAACGCGCTGGGCTCTGCCCGCCGCTCGCTCCTCCGGTCAC
>NW_010423187.1:5243-6464 GCF_000710305.1 Buceros rhinoceros silvestris
ACCCCTCCGAGCGGGGATTGGATCCCTCCCGCCAGCAGCCCGAGGGCCCTCCCAGAAAAACAGCCTCTTTGGAAAAGTGCTTGAGAACATCCCGAAGTGATTGGAGGAGCGGAAAACCCTTCCCCCCTGCACCTGACTCGTGGGTATTTACGGCACTTTTCAAGGCGCCTCGGCACTGCCACTACACAACCGCGGTGCATGGACCGTGCGGGGCTGCCGAGGCGACAGGGACCGATGCGCTCGCAGTGACTGCGTGTGCTGCACACCGGCCGGGGACCGTTACACCGACCCGCGAGGAGAGCCTGGGCGAGGGAGAAACCCTGCATCCAAAATGCCACGCTCCTTCCTGGTCAAGAAGCATTTCAATTCATCCAAGAAGCCGAATTACAGCGAGCTGGACACTCATACAGGTAACAAAACGGGCTCGGACGCCACCGCGTCGCTTCTGAGGTCGCGGTCACTGCGTGGCAGTAATGAGGAGGGGTGGGATGGCTGTTCGGGCTTGAGGGAGCGGGGCAGTTCGCGGCTAGCTCTTTTTTCCTTTGCTTGCAAGGAGGGAGTTCTGAGAAATATTGTCAGTGCTGCCCAGAATGAATCATTAACGTTTGCTCATCCACTTGAGCTGAAGTTACTTAGAGAGGATTTGGAGTTTTCCTGTTCTGTGCCTGCTCGGGATGAATTGCAGCTTTTACACAAGTCCTTCAGGAAGTTTCACTGCTTCGTTGTATCAGGCTGCACAGATCAGACACGGCGTGCTGCCTTGAATAGACTCGCCGACTGTGATTTGTCTGTTCCAGAGCACTGTCTTTTCCCATCAGAATATATGTATGAAATGGTATTTCCTTAATCCTCCCCCTAGTCAGATGACCACACTGAGTGATTAATTTGCACACCTTTTAATCCCCACAATGTTAATTTTGCTGCCTTTCAAAATACTTTTGGGTTCTCTTACCTAAAAATTTTCTTCTTTCTCCAGTGATTATATCCCCATACCTGTATGAAAGCTATCCAGTCCCTATCATACCACAGCCAGAGATCCTGAGCTCAGTAGCTTACAATCCCATTACCGTGTGGACTACAACCGGGCTGCTACCGTCTCCGCTACCCAACGACCTCTCTCCACTTTCTGGATACCCCTCATCTTTGGGAAGAGTCAGCCCACCTCCACCTTCTGACACCTCCTCCAAAGATCACAGCGGTTCAGAAAGTCACATTATCGCT
>NW_010423187.1:6504-14092 GCF_000710305.1 Buceros rhinoceros silvestris
ACACCGCCTCCAAAGATCACAGCGGTGCAGAAAGTCCCATTAGTGATGAAGAAGAGAGAATCCAGTCCAAGCTTTCAGACCCCCATGCAATCGAAGCTGAAAAGTTTCAGTGCAGTTTATGCAACAAGACCTATTCAACTTTCTCCGGGTTGGCCAAACATAAGCAGCTGCACTGTGATGCCCAGTCTAGGAAATCGTTCAGCTGCAAGTACTGTGACAAGGAGTACGTCAGCCTGGGAGCGCTTAAGATGCACATCAGGACCCACACACTACCTTGTGTCTGCAAGATCTGCGGCAAGGCTTTCTCTAGACCCTGGCTACTTCAAGGACACATTAGAACTCACACTGGTAAGGACCACCATTACAATTGCAGTCTCTTGGTGCTGTAACATCGGGATGCCTTTTTGCAATTTTTCTCCACAGGTGGGAAAACCAGCAGTGTTTCTTTACTACCATTGAAATGCATCTGCTGAATTTCAAATGTATCGTGAAAAGGCTAAATTCTCTCTCTGGGGGGTGGGAGTGTACCATGGTCTCATACCTACGGACCAGATACTGGCATAAATCAGCATTGTTCCCGTGATAATCTTAGGATGGTTTAACCCATTTCCACTAGCTTCCAAAGGTTTTGCTTTGAGGATTTTATGTTAACTTTCAGGCTTTGGAAATTGCTAACTTTAAGAAGGCTCCAGCTGACTCAGAAATCAAGGAGCAAAACCAGAAAGGCAATACTTGAAGGGCTGCTTTCTGACTCCTTAAGCAGCTGGCACATTCTGCATGCACTATCTCAAGTCCTTCAGAATTAGAAAGACATCATCACCAAAGTGGTTGGGTGTTTTGTTGGGTTGGGTGTTTTTTTTTTTTTTTTTTTTTTTTTTTTTTTTTTTTTTTTTTTTTTTTTTTTTTCTGCTGTGGCTAGAACTTGAATTTGAGTGTTATCCTGGGCATGATGTAACATCGGTTGAGAGCTGTGTGGTGCTTTTCAGTCGAAACTCTTGTTACCAGTAACTCACACAGTGCTAAGCAGAAAGAGTTCTATGAAAATACCGGAAAATGTTGGGAGGAGCTCGACCTAAAAGCACTGCCGGCACCTGTAGCTGCAGAAGGTGTCAGCAGCTTGGCTTTGGAGACTGCACTTGGCAGAATATTCTGAAAAGACTGAGCTCTGCAAGTGCAGTCAGCACAGCTGAAAGCTGGTGTATCTGTGGCCTGATTAACCTTTTATTACACACTCCTTATTATAACAAATCCTTTCTGCTTGTTCATTGTTTTTTTAGGATAAAAGCAGGTTTTACGTGTCCTGATCATGTATTTCTTTTTAAAGATTTATCCTATTTTCTCTGTGGTGTTTCCTTTTCAGGAGAGAAGCCGTTTTCCTGTCCTCACTGCAACAGGGCTTTTGCAGACAGATCCAATCTGAGGGCTCATCTGCAGACCCACTCGGATGTGAAGAAATACCAGTGCAAAAATTGCTCCAAAACTTTCTCCAGAATGTCCCTTCTGCACAAACATGAGGAATCTGGCTGCTGTGTAGCACACTGAGTCATGCAGTCAATGTTTACCTGGACTCGATGCATTTCTCCACTCCTGTTCCAAATGATAGTGGAAATCCAAAGGCGTTTTCTCATCTACTTTTCTGCCAAAAAAACCAAAACACCACCAAACAAACAAAATAGCAGAACTTAGAATGTCAGTAGAAATGAGCTTTAAGTAGTTCCTGTTCAGTCACAGGTTCACGTTTCTAAGTGTGAATTCTGAAACATGGGGAAAGACATCATGCATGACATTTCAAGTAGAGCTAAAGGAAGAAGCATTATCACCTTTCTTTACAGATGAAGCCAAATGTAGGTTGTCTTTTCTTGCACGGGAAAGGCTGCAAAGTTAACGATACATTCCTGCCAAGCCATTTCAACCAAAGAAACAGTATTTTAAGTGGAACTTTTAATAAAAATACTACCCAAGTGAATTTTGCTAGACACCATTTATCTCAGGTGCCTTAAAAAGTATTCCGAGTTTACCTTAGTAAATGTTTAATATTATTCATTGCTGTGTATTTTATTTTATTAGAAGCCAAGGCCTTCATTAATTATCTGAAATGCTTTAAAACTGCATAATTGAGAGGAAAAAAACCCAACATGTAAGAGAATGTATGAAAAACTGAAAGCCACAAATGAACCGCATGTGCCTTTTTTTTTTTTTCTAAAACAGAAGAAGACTGTAGCTTCAAACATTCCTGGTGCATGCTTGACCATCTTTTAATATGGAATAGTTCCTCTAAACTTTAATCTTTTTTAAAAAACGGGAATAAGTGCAAGAGAGGGGGTTCACGGGAGTTTGACAATTATTTTTTTAAAATGCACAAAGGAAATGCAATATTTTCAGCATTACCCCTCCAAGTGCCTTTTTTATTGATGATTTTGTAAAGTATGTGGACATAATGTAAATATTTTTATTTTTATATGATTGAATGTGTTATGAATGAAAGTGAATTGTTGCCTATAGCAGCATCTACAGATAACTTGAAGAAAGTGTGAAGTCAAATTTATGTTGTTTTCTAGCCACTTTTTTACAATAAACATTTTTAAGTAAGATTTCTGTTGTTTGTTCTAATTAAAGAAAACAACTGCGTCTGGTGTATCAAGGCTCTGAAAATACAAGATGTCCCTACATGACCGAATGAAAATAAAAGTGATTTTCAGGCGTGGATCCTTAGTTCAAAACACCGAACATTAGGAAGGACTATACCCATTGCAATTTAAAAGATCTAAAGCCATCCCTGGGCATTATTCTGGAGTCACAGCTTTAAAAACCTGTTGCTTTTTTGCTAATTACAGCAGTATGACAACATTGTGACTATATTTTATCAAAAACATTAAAGGAAACTTACTTCTTGCGTTTTAACAGTTGAAAGCATGCTATTAGAGCAGCCTTATTATACTACTTTTTCCCGAGACTCTGACACTAGGAAATCTGGGCCTGATCCAAAGTTCATTAAAGTCAGTGGAGCCTTACAGGAGTTCAGCAATATTTGCATGATGCTCTTTTAAATTAAGAGTCAAGTCAGTGCAATATACTTTCTATGGCCATTTCAGAAAGATTAAAGTTATTTTTATTAAAGTATCTTACGCGTCAGAACTGTCACATGGATGCGTTATGACTCTGTATCAGCTAATGTATCACAGGAAAGAATTATTCAGTACTAAGAAGTAGAAATATTTCACTGCAGATGGTTTGACCAAGGCCTCCAAGACCTGATCGCTGTAAAAGCATTACAACATCAACAACTCGTGTCTCATCGTTACTGACTAGTGCCCAGCAACACTGTTTTCAACCTTTTTACCGAAGTACAAAGCTAGAAAACAAAACAGATAAGCACTAGCTGGCATCCACTCTGCAGATTGCTGCGTCTACATTAGGGTACCAGCAGGAGTGAGTAATAGCAAAAAAAAAAAAAGAAATCCAACAATTTAACAAGAATGTTACTAGTGGATAAACACAAGGTGCAAATTTCTTGAAAGAAGAGTATATTTCAGCAAAATATTGCAACAGACCGTGCACGCCTGGTGTCTCCTCCAGCTGAGCCCTGCAGAGGAGGGTTTCAGCAGGGCTGCGCTGGACTGACATAGGCAATGGGCACATGATGGAAGTTTTGTGCTTTTTCTCCACAGGAAGCACTGTACTGAAAAAAGATCGGCTTAAATGAAGCTTTTCATGTTCTCCAAGCACCTTCTGACAAAATCTCAAGGTTATAACAATGATTCCCTGGGACCTGTTACATGTTTTTCAGGAAATAGCTAGAGAGTTCAAGAAAGATGGGATTAGTGGGAATTTGTGAGGTAACATTTCAAAACGAACACTTGAAGGCATCGAACAGCCTTGAAAAGTTTCATGTGGTTACTCTATTGATTTGCACTTCCATGCCATTCACTTTGAAGTTCTTAGGCTCCAGCAGCTCTTTGTGCAGCTTTCTCTTCCCAGAGCAAAGTTTACCAGAGTATGAGTAAAGCTCTGGCAGTCAACAGCTGTTTGTGCTGTGAAAGTTCTAGGTTTGCCCTCCTGTGTCATGCCACAAAGGCTTCGCCATTGTTGTAATTCACACTTGAAACTCTCTACGCCCGTAGTAAATGAAATCGCGT
The DNA here is from genome assembly GCF_000710305.1 of Buceros rhinoceros silvestris. Classification (NCBI taxonomy): domain Eukaryota; kingdom Metazoa; phylum Chordata; class Aves; order Bucerotiformes; family Bucerotidae; genus Buceros; species Buceros rhinoceros. Next base: position 10,641 of record NW_010423187.1, read on the forward strand.
AAGAGCTTGACTTGAACGGGTGGAAATGCCTCTGTTGTCCTTAAGGGAAATCAGATGAAAACTTCATCAAAATACAGTATGCTAAACCAAACACAAGTGGAACTGGTCTGATTTGGAGATGACAATTAAGATATGCTACTTTGCATGCCTGTAACACCTGTACTCATAAAACACAAAGATGGGAAAGGCTAGGAGCTCCTCTGGCTCATCTCTTTAATTGAAACAGGGTGCTCTATCACAGAGACCTAGCTCTCTGTCCAGTTGCAGCATAAGCTTCCCAGGCAGCTGAATTTCTCTGCTTTTCCTGTGAGACTGCTTTCTGTTTGCTGTCAGGACATTTCTCCAAAACATCTTCCAAGAACAGTTTTACCTCATTGCTCTAGAAAAGCTTTTCTGTAGCCACACAAGCTATTTATCAATGTAAATTAAATTCTGTCCTGAGCTGTTGGTGGATGACTCCTGCGACTTTCTCAAAACATGAGGGAAAAGCTCCCTCCATGGTGAATCTACCCGTTTAATCTCTCTGACCATTGCTACTTGTCTTACAAGACAGCTCTCATTCTATATCCAAATAATCAACTTGTAAAATATTTCTTAGGAAAGCATGCTCCCCACTCTCCAAATATCTCCATTGCTCATTTATGAAATCAGTCACTTTTTTGCTTATAATTTTTGACACCAGTTCTAAAGGTAATTCCTCTAAGTGAAACGTTAAGCTATCAAAAGGCCAGCCTCTCTTCTAGAGGCACCTGCATGATGGCATGATATACAACAAGATTCATTGCTTTTTTTTCAACTCTTTGCTAATGAGGTGCTTAAAATCAGTAGATCTGGAGAAGGGACATTTGCCCAGAGGTTACTCCAAATGCCCTAAATAAATAAATACCTTTTTGGTATTTATTTATGATATGATTGCTCATTATAGGCATGCCCATGAGGGATAGATCCTTCTTTTGGTATGTTTTGGCAATTTTATATCCTGAGTGCAAGGAGATGTGCAGTTACAAGTTGAGTGTGTGAGTTTCTCAAGGCTGAAAGCAATAATTGATTCACTTTGGTTTCCTTTTTTGTCTTCCCTTGCTTCTGTTTGGGTGTGTTCTTCACCTCAGAGGCTGCAGAATGAAGCAGTATGTGCGTGAAATGAAGACAGAACAAAGAGCTCATTTACACCTAAACAACTACAATTATCCCACCAGCTAATGCAGAGTTCAGAAAACCTTCATATGTGCTCACCAAAGGGTTAAAATAAGTGCCTCTCAGATTAAGGCACCATGAAATCTCGCTTCTGTATTTTACTCTATCAATCATTTGGATTATTATAGTTCCTGCTATCATAAAGCAAACTCAGAGCCTACTCCTCTCAGCTCCATAAAATCAGATAAAAAAGAAGCACCCTAAAGATCCCGTCATTTCGATTAAAAAAGGAAGGAAAATGGAAGAGCTGGTAATTTAATTCTGATGTCTGGTGCTACAGCTGATTTCCCCTGCCACAAAAGCTAAACAGTATTTCATATTAAAATATGTTTCTATTTTTGAATAAGAATTTTTCAATGTGGAACACTACTTCTTTAAAAATACTGGTGTTTACTAACTGTCCCAGATATTTGGGTTTGTCTCTTTAAAGTAGGTGTTTTAAGAGATAAAATATATAAATTATAATTCTGGGTCATAGAAATATAAAGAGTAGAATGTAAGAAGCGCACTCCAACCTTCGTATATTGTAATATCAAATGAAGGCTGCAAGAAATAAGATCAGACTGAGTGCAAGTGAAATCCCAGAGGCACAGAACAGTTGAGGCAGGAGGGCACCTCTCAAGATTGCCTAGTCAAACCCTCAAAGCAGGGTCAGTGGAGTAGTTCACCCAAGACTGTGTCTAGCTGGGTTTTGGACATCTCCAAGAACGGAGACTCCACAGCTTCTCTGGGCAACCTGTTCCGAGGTTCAGTCACATTTACAGTAAAAAAAAAAAAGGGGGGGTGTGTTTTCTACATTTAAATGGAACTTTCCGTATTTCAGATGGTGCCCACTGCCTCTTGTCCTATCCCTGGGCAACAATAAGAGTCTGCCTAGGTCTTCTTTACTCCCTCTTGTCAGGTATTTATACACAGTGATACAATCTCCCTTGAGTTTTTTTTCTTCTCAAGCTGTCTCAGTCCCTTCCACATGAGAGATGTTCCGACCTTGGCCTTTCATTGGACTCACTCCAGTACTGTCATGTCCTCCTTGTACTGTTCTGTCACTGCTGAGTAGTGGTGGAGATAACACTCAGTTTTGGGTGGGATGCAGATAGAATGCCTAGAGGTTGTGGAAACTATATGAACTGTGACAGCAGAGTACAAACAAAAATGATGCTTTCGTCTTTCTTCCCAAAAATTTTAATTCAAATCTCTACAAAGTCATCAGGAACTTTGAAGGGTGTGGAGGATGGTATCGTGCTTTCCTGGGAGAGTGAAAGTTGCCCCGTCCTGTTGCAGAGAGCAGCATTATGGTGCCTCAGGTGAGCACGTGCCATGGATTTTTTGAAGGGGTGCACATCTGGCTGCAGAGCAATATCCTTTTTGAGACGCTCTATGAAACATGCCTTAGTAAAGTCTCTGAGGCCATGCTGCAGCCTGATTGCATCCTTGTATTGCTGTTCCTTCTGAGGGGGGCCACGACGTAGCCCCAGAAGGCTAGAGATTGAAAAACAAATGAAATAAAAATGGATAGTGGTCTTGTTTTCATTTGTTCAGCAATTTGGTCACCTTGTTCCTTTTCACTTATCTCTTCAATAGTTCAAGAATGCCAACCAAACCAATACTTCTTTGTGTTTTTTCTTCTGGTTTATTCATCATTTTGAGTTCAAAAACAGAAGCGTTCCTTCATGGCCTTCCTTCTTTTATTTTACCAAGGTCTCTATAAGACAAAAGTTACTGCAAAATGGAATAGTTGCTTTCTGTTACATCTGTCTCCCTTTCACCAGATCATTTAATATATCCCATCTCTTGTCTCTATTCCTTTCTGCTTTGTATGCAGAACTAGAAGTTTATCCAGCTTATACAGAAAGTAACTGGGAGGTGGACGAAGATCACAGTTTGTCAGTCCTTGACAAGAGGCAATAAATACCCTTTTGTATCTGTCATGTACACAAACATATTTTTACACCTTTTTCTCAAAAGAAGGCACTAAAACCACCAATCACATGAATGCCAGCTCAAATTCACATGGCTTCCATAGTTTTTTGTAGCCCTCGCCTTAGAAGCTTGGAAGAGCTACAGAGGTACGTGAAGACATTCACATGGTCTCCTCACACAGGCTGGCATACAGCTGTCCTGACTGAACATTCAAACATGCAAATCATTCCACTGCACCCTAATCTGCAGGATCTGCTTCAGAAAAACCCACAGAGGATCCCTGACTTTTTTGCAAGACCCCTCTGCCCTGGCTTTGGCTGGGATAGAGTTAATTTTCT
>NW_010423188.1:0-341 GCF_000710305.1 Buceros rhinoceros silvestris
TCACGTGCTCGAGGCAGCTCAGTCCAAAAGAAAATGGGGTTTGGTGTAAATCTGGGGGTGTAATGTTATCATATATCACGCTACCTCGTAAAACCGACACTGAAGCTTGCCGGACAACAAATCACAGGTCAAAATTATGAGCTCTTCGTATTATGTGAATGCGCTTTTTAGCAAATATACGGCGGGGGGTTCTCTTTTCCAAAATGCAGAAACTACTTCTTGCTAACTTCTTGCTCCTTTGCAAGCAACTCCCAGAGAAGCGGCTATGGACCAGGCGCGGGTGCCTTTGCCTCCTCCCTGCCCGGCTTGTAACAAGTGAACAGTACCAAATATCAAAGCCC
>NW_010423188.1:423-1146 GCF_000710305.1 Buceros rhinoceros silvestris
CTTGTACAATGTGAACAGTACCATATATCAGAGCCCGTTCTCTTCCGGATACAGCCTGGGCTCTGATGCCTACAACCTGCATTGTTCCTCTTTTGATCAGAACATTCCCGTCCTCTGCAATGAACTAACCAAACCCAGCTGTGAGAAAGCGGAGGAAAGCAACCTGCACAACCAGGCTGAGCCTAATTTCCGGATATACCCCTGGATGAGGTCTTCAGGTAGGGGCAAGCGGAGAGGGCTCGGAGCCGTGACAGCCAGGCAAAGCATGTCGCCAGAATTACTGTCAGCACAGCCTTTATGGTTTTAATTATAGCCGAGGCGCCATTGCGTAGAAAGCCCGTGGCATTGTATGTAAATGAGTATCATAAAACTTTTTATTGCCCAATTAATGGGTTCTAGCCTCGTAAATTTATTTAACTCCATTTGCTGTGGAATTTTAGCATTGAGTTGATTTGCACTGTTTGCTATAGAAATGTGGACGGTTGGTTGCGGGCTCCCGGAGCCCCCATGGGTAAAGGTCTCCCCTGCCCTCTGTCGAAGTTGGGCAAAAAAGTCCCGCTCGCTGGCGAAGGCGGAGGGGAGAGGGGCGTTCAGGAGCGGGGGACGGACTGCTGAAGGCTTTGCCAGCCCACGTTGCCGCGACGTGCCATTCTCTCTCTCTCCCCCCCTCCGCCCTTTCCACGTAGATAAGGATCCTTAGAAATGTACTAAACAGGAAAACGG
>NW_010423189.1:0-4488 GCF_000710305.1 Buceros rhinoceros silvestris
TGGACTGGGTGAGCTTTGAAGGTCTCTTCAACCCAAACCAGCCTGTAATTCTGTGATTACTGCTTGGTGTTTGTTCTCTTCCTTTCAGCTGTCAAGGAAACCGTGGCACGGTTCACATACCCAGCTGGTTTTGCTGCAGTTGCTGACGTGTTCCTTCCTTTTAATCCATATCCAAAATAGCTTCTCCACCCCTCCATTCGTGCTGGCTTACACAGCACCTTTCACTGTGCACTCCCGCCCGCCATCGTCTGTTCTCCTGCCCAGTGATGTGGACCAGGACGCCAGACTTTTCCATTGGGTTGGGAGGGACCTTCAAAGCTCATCCAGTCAAGATGAGCTTCTTGACTTCTTGTTGCACTTCTGCCAGAACGACTTGCAGAGGTGGGAAAAGTTAAGGATCTTAGTGGGGTATATGGGAATATACAGCCACGTGCCAGCAGCTGCAGGAAAGGGTAGAGAGAAGGGGCTTGTGCTATGCTAGGGGCAGAGCGGAGGGAGTGCGAGAGGGTGTGGAAAAGGAAACACCTTGGAAACAGGTTGAGAAGAGACAGAGTTTGAGGAGAACAGTGAGAAGAGATGTTAGAGCACTTGCTGCACGTGGTCCCTGCGTGGGAGCTTCTGGGTGGAGGGGGTGTGATGTGCTCAGGGTGGGAAAGAAAGCAGAGGAGAACAGGACCCAAAGTGACACCGAGGACACATGGTGCCACATCTGTGCCACCAAAGGGGCCACAAGCTGGTGACCAGACCAGAAGAGTGGGGGAGGGAGATTTGGCAAAGGAGAATCAGACTTAGCAATGTAGAAGAGACAAAGTTAGAACTTTCTTGTCTCAAATATAGAAGGAAGGAGGGTCAGGAGAAGCACGGAGAGAAATGTCCAACTCGGTTTCAGCAGCCTTCAGCGGCAGTGAGATGTTTGCTCCTCTTCCAGGCAGAAAAGGGCTTAAAGTAACAGGCTCTTCTGCCTTTGGCTGCAGCGGGGTCCAAGGCTGATTGGTGGCTGCGTGACACACGTATCTCGGTGCTGTTGGACGTGCAGGGCACCTGTGGTCCTCCACCGGTGACAGGACCACAGCTGTGAGCAGCAACAGCCTAAAGCGTGTAGAGAAGTATGGCCACAGCACCACGCGTGCTCCCATACAGCACCTCGGCTGCTGGTGACACGGTGCCCTGTGTCCCATCGACATCTCCCCCACTTGGTTTCAACTCCTGGCCCTTTCCCGGCGGAGCACTCTCTGCTCTGGTCGCAGGAAGCTCTCCTGCTTAATCAAAACCCTGGGGAGACACTCGCCGCCTTCGCAGCCATTTCAGACCCAACTTCCCTTGGAGGGGGAGGATTTCCCTTCCCACACCTGCAAAAACAAGGGGCCCTGACTCACTGCCTGTGGGACCCAAAGGCCAAGAGGGATCCCCTTATGCCACACTCATGGGGGTAGGAGTTGGGGGGCACATGAGCCTGAACTCTGACTCTCACCGAGGCGTTTCCTTCCTCTGCCCTCTGGGTTTTCCCCTTTTTCGCTCTTTTCAGAGGGTGATCTCAGGACAGTGTGGTGTCCGTGGGCTCCAGGTTTAACCCTGGTGGGCACCTAAATGGCCAAACACCTGCCTGCCAGTGGGAAGTGGGGGACAAATTCCTTATTTGGCTTTGCTTGCGGGCTCAGCTGTCACTTTACCTGTTCCACTGCCTTTGTCCTAACATCGACCCTCCCACTTCTGCTCCCCCCACCGAACCTGCGAGCGGCTGCGTGGGGCTGAGCTGCCTGGGGGTTAACCCACACCAGGTCCAGAGCCTGCACTGCTGTCGGCGTTGGTGCCCCGAGAGCATGTGTTTGCCAAGGGTCCTGCTGGTGCTTCTCTGTGTCCTCATCCCCATGACCCTCCTGCCTGGTGCTTCGCAGTCCCCAGGAGCTCTCCCAGTGGGGTGTATTGTCCTTCTCCATCACCAGTTGTCAGGACGTTTCTCCACCCCCTTGTCATGGCTGCCAAGGAAGACGGGAGCTCAGCCCGTGAGCCTTGTCAGCTCTCATCTCCAGCTCCTGCCCTGCCCAGGGCCTCTTCAGCCATGAGCAGCTCCAGCCTTAGACTGTGAAGGAATGGGAAAAGCCATCGGGCTTCTGCGTCATAGCTTAAAGGTCCTGTTGTGGGGGAGCGAGGTCGGTGACAGGGAGGTGCTGCAGCCAGCTCATGGAGACAGGCGTGCGGACCATGGCGGGGCCCGCACACAATAGCTCAGTGTCCGCCTTCGGTCTGGCTCAGTGCTTGTCCTACCCTCAGAGCTTCAGCCAGATGATTCAGAATCGATTTGTGGTTGAAGTGACTCAACTGGTGTCCTTTTCTGTCACCTTGACGTCACTCATATGCCATCTACCCCCCACCACCCAGCAAAGTGAAGGCAGAAAATCAATCACAAATCCATCATCACTGGCCTGGGCATCCAAAAGAAAGAGAGCAAGGGTTGGGCCGGGCTGGATGCAAGGGGAAAGGGCCTCTTCCTCCTCAAACAGCATGAAGCTCGCACACACAGAGCGGACACAGCACCCCTTGTCCTGTTGCTGGCTGTTCCCTGGTTTGTGAGGGAGAAGATGCTGCTAATCTTTAACCCAGGTGATGCTGCCCCAAACCCAACTAGGGGAACGGGGCAGGTTGCAGCCTTTGCCAGTGGGTACAGTCATGCCAGGGCAAAAAATCTGCATATTGTGGGCAGGAGTCAGCAACCTCTGAGTCTTCCTGCAATGTTTTGCCTCTGTGAAGCCACTGCAATCTCAACTCAGATCTGCTGGGGTTCACCATCAGGATTTCTAGCCCAGCGATCCCTTGGTCAAGCCATAAATACTCACTGTCCAAATACTGTTGATGTTCATCAGCTCCGGTGTTTTCCTGTTGTCCTGCTGATGATGATCATGGCAGGAGAAGCCAGTTGATAAGGCCCGTAGGATGAGAGGGGAAGTTCCTGCATGTCTGCTGACCCCTTGTTTAACAGGCTAAAAGGCAGGAAGCAGAAGACATCAGGAAGAGTGTGAATAGTATGAATATTTCTGACAGTATTTCAGTAGGAAAAAAATAAAATACAACTATGAGGCTGCAGAAGGGCCTTGCCTGGATGCTCGGTGGCTTTTACATCTCAAAAAGGTTGTCTTGCCCTGCGTCCCTTTCCCTTTTATTTCTGTGAGGAGGGAGGTGCTCTGAGCTGGCCATTGCCACTGGGAGCGAAACTTGGGGGTGGGCTTGTCCATGGCAATGTCAGCCCCGTACTCTGCAGTAGATAAAACCCACAAGCCCCCTCTGAGACCGAGGAATCCCCAGGAAAGGGAGGAGAGGAAGGAAAAGCAACCAGAGCAGTGGTTTTTTTCTGTTTTAAGTGAGTTGTGCTGCCTGCAGTTCTCGTTCCCCTGCCTGAGGAGGGACATCATAAGCTGGATGAGGTGCAGAGGGAGGCAGCAAGGATGACTGGGTAAACCCGGGGCCGCTTAATTCAGAAAAGGGACATGAGGGAGGTACATGAAATTAAAAACTGGAGGTGGTTTGTGTCTCTTCTGCAAGAGGTTGAATGAAGCTGCAGTTTCACAGCCTCCTTTTTACAGGATGTTGCAGATGCTTGATGGTTTACACAAGGTAAAAAAAGCAGCCGAATGAATTTATGGAACAGGAAGGTGGGAGGATGTGAGAAAATTCACTGGCTGAGAAAGATGAGAGTGTCAGTGGGGGTGTGAGGGACTATTTGGGACCTGCAAGGAGCGGAGGTGGAGGGAGGGAGGGAGCAGTCTGCTGGGTTCCGGCTGTTTGTTGGGAAGGGGTCTGACCTGGGGGAGAGCTGGGCTGGGGAAGGAGGACGGGTCTGCCCAGAGAAGCTTCTGTGAGCTGGGGCTTGGGAAAGGGGTTGGAGGACACGGGAGAGCCCCGGGGAAGGAGGGGCTGCTGGATCAGAGGAGGGTTTGCAGTGGGAGGAAGACAAGAGGTGCATTGAGTACAGGCTCCTGCTTTTTTTCAACTCTATCTATCTATGCTGTGGTCCAGCTGGCAGCTGGGGGGGACATCTCTCACCCCCCCTTTCTGCTGTCCCCCGGAGGGGATCAGTGCACAAAGCCTGGCAGCTCTGAATGCTCCCTCTGTTGTCCGCGCAAACCAAATGCTTCGTCCCTGAAATGGGAGAGCAGCTCTTGAGAAACCCAGCAGCAGCAAGCTGAGACCACCCAGAGGGGCTGGCCCATCAAGAGCACCCACACACCAGGGTCCAGCGCTGAAAAATGCCCACCCTGCACGGGACATGCTGCCAGCAGGTCTGGAAGGGGAAGGGAGGTGGTCGATGTCTGTGTTTGGAGGCTGCTGGTCCCTTCCTGGCCAGGCTCTGCTCGTGATCTGCGTGCGTCAGACCGGCCGTGCACCGGGCAGAAGTGCTGTCCCCACCACCTCCTGTGCACAGCCCACGTGTCTCTTGCTCTTCTGGTTGGGGGATGGAGGACAGACCCGTAAGTGGTGTCTTCTGCCCGCTGA
>NW_010423189.1:4604-4889 GCF_000710305.1 Buceros rhinoceros silvestris
GCGGAACGTGTGGGAAAGGGACACCTCGTGAGGCTGCTCTCAGGAAGCGGGGCAGGGAGAGGCAGAGGCAGCAAGAAGAGCTGAGGGGTCATTTCAGAGGTGCTCCAGGGCACAGAGAGGGTGAGTGAGGGGTGCTGCATCCACAGTAGCTATTTAGCAAAGTGTCCAAAAGGCTTTTAAATCTGTACAGGAGCCTGTAGCTTGTCTCCGCTGGGTGCTTTCCTGTGTCTGCTCTTGGTATGCGTGAAGCTAGCGTGACAGCGTGAGAGGTTTGCAGTCCTGAAA
>NW_010423189.1:5069-5351 GCF_000710305.1 Buceros rhinoceros silvestris
GGCAGCGTCTGGGCAGTAATTCAGCTGCTGCTTTATATTCCGGAGCAGGTCCCCTCCCTTCTGCTGTTCCCTCCCATCATAAAAATACATTTTCCAGGGCACCAAAGGCAGCAGCTTCTGCAGGCAGCCGGTGCCTGTCCCGACGTGCCCTGCCCGCGGCCGTGCCGGTGCTCACCGGACCGTGCTCGCCCCGTGCCCTCTGCCACCGAGTGCCCCAGTGCCTCTTGTCACTGGGCAGCTGCTCTAATTCGGGGCTGACCGCTCAGGCGCAGCGCTCCCAGG
>NW_010423189.1:5444-9679 GCF_000710305.1 Buceros rhinoceros silvestris
GCTCGAGCGCAGCGTCATGAGCTGGATGAGCTCAGGCTTTAAGCTATAAAGGCTTCTTAAGAGCAGGCGCTGGGGGAGGCCTTGTTACTGGGACGCCGGCGCTCGGCCGCGTCTGGAAGGCGATGCCGGGCTTAAATGGATAAGGCCAAAGCATGAGGGATTTGGCAAGGGGGTGTGTAATCCTCTGCTAGCACAACCTTGTCAGAGCGTGGTGGCCCGTATCCTCCATTACCGCATCACTGTCCTCTCCATGGGGTGTGCAGGGGTCGAGGAGGGGGTGTCCTGAGGTGCAAAGGCTTGTTTGGGTCGTGGTGTTGCCCATCACAGAGCTGTCTGGGATTGGGGTAAAGACAGGTGGGGGGCTGAACCCTTGAAGTGGTGCATTTTGCAGCTGTGGACCCCATGGTGGGTCCTCTCTGATTCCACGGTGTCCTGAGGTCGGGTGCTCCTCAAACCCAGCTGGCTGCTGTCCACAGAGGAGGTGGTCTGTACCGGAGCTGGCCTGGAGGTGCCTCTCGCCTCTGTCTTTAACAACTCCCCGTTTTCAGAACGAAGCAAGACCAGCAAGGTGACAAGAGACGGAGGCATCTTTGAGGAGACCATGGGGATCATCAGCTCGTCCAGCTAGATGTTACCCCTGGACTAAGGCAGAACACTGCTGGATCTGCAAGAGCTTCAGTAAGTAAAACAAAATGTCACTCTGGCATCTGTGCATGGCTATGAAGAGTAATTTAGTTTCCTTCTTGCTCTTGGGGCTGTTTGTGCCACTTTTCACATCATTTGAGCTCCCCCGTCTGATACCTGGTCTGTGCTGTAGACAACAGAAGGGCCAAAGGCTTCAGTCAAGGGGTGGAACATTGTCCACAGTCCTCATGCTGGAGCAGACCTGGCAGAAAGGCAGGGCCAGAGGGTGAAGCCACCACCCTCCCTGCCCATGGCTCGGTGCTGGGGTGCCAAAGCAGGGACCCCAGGTCTTGTGGTGCAGGGTGGTGGCTCTTGGAGCAGGAGTTTACGGTGGGAAAGGCTCTGCCCCAGCTTGTGGCTTCCAGGCATTGAGTTGTTTTCTTGTTCTGATCTAACGTATTTGTGATGCTGAATTAACGGAGTGATCCCCAACAGCCCAGCACCATCTGGGACCTGCACACGGCTCGGGGGCTGTCGCATCCCTTCAGGAGCGGGTGGGCTGATCCCAGCCCCGGGAGGAGCTGGAGCACCAGGAGAGCAGAGAAGGAAACGGGATGACTGGGAATGCTCACAGAGAGGAGGCACCCTCCGCTGGGAGAGCCACCCAGGGAGGAAGAGCCAGGGCCTGGGGACCTTTCAGCGTGGCTGAGGGCACCGAGCACAGGCCAGGCTCTTTCCTGTGGGAGACGGTAGCCGCCCAAGCGCTACTGGGAGAACTGGTCTCTCCTGGGATCACATTGAGCCTTTGCAGCTTTTAGTTTTAACGCACTTTTATGTTCAATACTAACACAATTCTACTCTTTGTAGCATTCCAGGTCTTCCTGGGGCTTGTTATCACATCATGGGTTGGAAGGGCTAAAAAAGATCTGGGTGAGCCAGGGAGAGCGTGTGCCCCTATGCCAGGTCAGCCCGGCAGCACGTGGCACGGCCACCAATCCCCTCACGGCAGCATCTTGCCCTCGGCGGGGCTCTTCGTGTGGGGCAGGATGCTGCTCCCTGCTTCAGACACACTTTGTGTCTATTATCTCGCTCTCAGCCCAGGTGCTCGGCTCCAGCGTGGAAACCCAGCGGTGCGTGAACCAGAGAGAAAAGCAGCGAGCGAGCGGCTGCAGATGGGCCTTGGGAAGAGGGAGGCGCTTGCCTGCACGCCAGAGGTTTGTGCTTGAAAGAGAAAAACGAGGATTGTAGGAAGGGAGAGGAGTTGCTCTCGTTCTTGAGCAGCTGGTTGGGCAGGATGGTGCTTGCTGCAGTCCAGGCACTCCCCACACCCAAACCTGGGTGAACCAGGAGCCCACTAGAAGCAAGACTTCACCCTTTCCTCTGGCATCCACCAGCCCTTTGTCTCCAGGAAGAGATGAGAGAGTCGAAAAAGGCAGGTAGGACAATTGAGGCATGAGTCTCTCTGCCTTCTCAGCTCCTGGGACACCACAGGGCTCCTAGCAGGGCTGAGAGCCACGTTACCCTCACACTGGGGCGGGGGGGAGCGGGCTCTGCCGGGCTGATGATGGCACAGAGAGGAGCTGCCTTTGAGCAGCCAAACGCCCATGGCTGCATTTAGCACATCCGGAAATCTGCAAAATGAAAGAGAAATGGGGATACGTGAGCTGCACCCGGGCCAGCCTGGAGCTTTGCCCAAGAGCTTTTATTTTCTTGTACTGGTTCCCTTAATCTAAAGCCTTTTTTCATGGCTTCACAGCTGCGGGCAAGCGATGCTCTGGTGGCACAGTGTTATCGTGATGGTTTGCATGTAGAAAAGATGGAGAAATAAACACTAGTTTTAGTACAAAAATGTCATCTTGACTTTCTTTGTCTCCCTATCATAACTTTGGTGGTGCAGAGAAGAACCCAGAGCCTTGTGGCACTGACCAGGGACCTCATCCAGGCTCAGGTGGGCTGCTGGGGAACTGCACTGGCCTGGGAGCTGCCACCGTGTCCCAGGAGGAGGCTGGAAGTCCTGTTCCCTGCACCAAAAAACCACCTTGGTAAACCTGGTCTGGTGCCACACGTGGAGAGGGTGCAAGGATTGAGGTGTCACCCCTGGCCAGATGTCACCAGGGCTGAAAGCCAGGTGGGTGGGAAGCTGGTGAGGACAGGAGCCACCTCCACTACCCAGGTGCTTGCTGTGGTGGATATTCCCCAGGGATAAAACAGAAGGCAGAGCCCTGGTCACACCAGTCGGGACTTTCTTGTCCCCAAAAGTGTGCATACCTGTGTGGCAGCTCTGTGCCAGCAGTGCCCTTCCTGGGCAGAGGTCCTCCTGCCCTTGCTCCGGTGTGAGCAGCCCCAGCCTGGTTGCTGGCTGAGTTTAGAGGTCGACCCAGCTAGAAATGGGCCAGGCTGCAGCTCCCTGCTGCTCTGCTGGGATGGAGGACGCTTTCTCCCAGATGGCCACTTTGGAGGGACAAATGCTTTGCCACGTGCTGGTGGCCCTGGCTTGATGGCACAGGAGGAGTTTGTCCTTGCAATGGATTCTGTACATGGAGTTGGAGCCAAGGGTGAAAGGCTGCATCCTCTGCACATGGACAGCCAAGCCCGGTCCACGTTCCTCATCCTGGGGACAAGTGCACACTGCAGCAGCTGTTTTGCTGCTAAAGTCCTGCTGGCATCTCATGGTAGGTACCTCATGGGGCATCTGAATCCCCCCAGCTGTCAGCCCCATCCCCTCCAGCCCAGGGCAGCCCTGCCTTTACCCCCTGTCTGTGGTAGGAAGCAGCCCCTGCTCCCCTCCCTGCCACCGTGGGTTTAGAAAGGTGGTGGTGGGACATCACCAAGGGAGTCCTTGGTAGCCCCTGGCACTGTCCAGCCCCTCCTGCTGCAGCGAGCTGCTACCAGCGTCTCCTCCTCAGTCTGCTTCCATGCCTTACGCATCACCCCAAAGGTACAGTCTCGGGGGAGCATCACCATCAGCCTCTTCCCCAGCCCCCTTTCCTCTTGGAGGTGTCCCCATCGCTGCAGCAGGTATGGGGTGGGACCAGCTGGCCAGTGCTGGCTCCATGGGGCTTTTTGAGGCTGGTCCCCAAGGGCACAGACACACAGGGGACTGCCAGGATAATTTAAAAACAAGGGCAGAGACCTGATTATTGCCCTAGTTTGTGTCAAATCTCAATTTTTTTTTTTTAAGCAGCCTTTTGATGAGCTCATCAATGACCAGTTGCTAATTGAGGAGCGGGAGGCCCTGAACTGGGGCAGTGGGGCAGGGAGTGGGGTCTCCCATGGTGTCCCGCGGCTCAATGCACCCTCATTGTCCAGTGAAAACAGCAGGAGAAAAAAAAATAATCATCTAAACCTGGTGCTGGGCCTGACCAGAGGGACCGGGGGCTGGAGGGAAGCCAAGCTGGGGTGGCCTCAGAGAGGCCACGGCAGACTGGGGTGGCCGGAGAGTGGCCACGGCAGTGATGCTCGGTTAAGGGATGGGGACACCCCAAAGCTCTGCAGGAGCCAGCAGAGACCTCGTGAGCATCAGCGGGGAGAGGTGCCGCGTTACCCAGGGGTGCTGAAGCGGTGGTGGTGGGATTTCTGGTTTCTAACCACACGAGGCGCCCACACCCATC
>NW_010423189.1:9769-10776 GCF_000710305.1 Buceros rhinoceros silvestris
TTCTGGTTTCTAACCACACGAGGCGCCCACCAGCATCATGTAGAGCAGTGGGCTCCAACTTTCGATTACACCCCCCAACACTTTGATTGATTTATAAATTACCTACGTGTACTGCTGGGCCAACATGGATGTTGTCAAGCAGAAACTAAAACAGAACCTCAAAAAGGCTGGAGCAGAGCTAAAATAAGCACTTTCTAAAGTGTTTTTTTACTCATTAACAGTACAAAAAATATTTTCTTCCCGCACCATCGTGGACTATCTCGTGCATCATGCTCTGGGGACCATGGGGTTGGGGGGACCCAGCCTGGCCACCCCGTCTGGCACCAGCAGACCCCTTCCCCCCACCCTGCTGCTCTACACAAAGCAGCTTTGTCTGCCTCTTCCTCTTCCTCTCCTCCATCTGGCCGCTCTCGCTCCCTGGCGCCCGTCCAGGCTCCCTCTGCAGAGCCAGGACCCTCTTTCTCCATTTATCTCTGGGGAGGGGGTCCAAGCCCCCCTGTTGCCCCATCATGGGCTGCAGGGCCCCCCCTAGCTGCACCCTGGTTCAGAGGAGATGGGGACAATGGCAGGGCCCCCACCTCACAGGTCCTGGCACCCATCCACATACTGGGGACCAGTCCTGTGGCGAGCAGTGGATGCTGCTCCCCAAAGCCCTCTGCAGCCAGGACGGCTCAGGAGACCCTGCGGCGCTTCACTGGCTGCTTTCCCTTCCCCGTGCAGGTGCAGGGCTGTGTCACTCAGGGCTCACCTGGGATGACTTCCCCCCCACCCAGAGAGGGGGGGGCCTTAGGAGAGGAGGTCCCTGGGATGCCTCACTGCTCCCCAGTCCAAAACTGGCAGCGGCTTCCAAACCTCAACCAGTGGGATGTCCCTGGCACTGTGCCACCCATGTCCACATCCCGTGCAAAGGGGGCATGTCCTGGCTGCCTTCAGCCCCTTTTCTTTTGCAAGCCACCCTGGGTGGTTTGGCTCAGCATCACTGCTCAAAACCCCCCTCCCCACGCCGG
>NW_010423189.1:10815-14549 GCF_000710305.1 Buceros rhinoceros silvestris
CCCAAGTCCACACCCCGTTCAAAAGTGGCATGTCCTGGCTGCCTTCAGCCCCTTTTCTTTTGCAAGCCACCCTGGGTGGTTTGGCTCAGCATCACTGCTCAAAACACCCCTCCCCACGCCGGGCACAGCGTGAGGGGAGAAGGACCCAGCCCCTGCCCATTGCTGTGGGTGCTGCTGGAGGAGCATTTTGGCCATGAGTGGCTTTTCTTGACTTTTTTTTTTCTTGTCTGGGGGTTTCCCAAAGCGATGCCTCTGCTCAAACTCCCTGGGGACAGATGCAGGCTGGGGGCATCCATGAGCTGTGTGCCCCCAGAACTCCCCAGAGTGGGTTTGGGGGAGCCAGCACTGGGCTCTGGGGGAGCAAAGGGATGTTCCTGGCTGGAAGGACCCAGGGCCAAGTCCATGGGCAGGCTCCTCCACCAGCAGCTTGGTGACAGGGACCCTGGCAGGTCCCACCAGGAGCCCCAGCAAGTTCCAGTATGGGCTCCAGGGGGGGACAACAGTGTCCCCTTGGAGCTGAGCCCCTCTTGTCATACTGTGGCCCGACAGCAGAGCCCACAGCATGTCCCCACTCTGCCCAGTTTGCCTTTGTCCTGCCTGGCATCCCTCTCCTTCCCCTCCCTGCCCTCCCCTCTCGCCGGCTCCATGACTTCAGGTCTTGGCCGCGGCTGCCGTCAACTCTCCAGGGCCAAGCTCCTCCGGCTCCCAGCCACCAGCATGGCCAGTGCCAGGGCTCTGCCCTGCGGGGAAGGACGGACAGACAGAGAGGGCTCCAGGCACAGCAGAGGCCACGGCGAGGTCACCGAGGCTGCAAAAGGGCAAGATTTCGTCACGACTTATTTTGTTGACTCCTGCAGCCCCAAGGGTGGCCAAGGGCTTGGTCCTGTTCCTTTGCGTGATGGATGAGCTCTTGGCAGCCACCGAGCTTTGGAGGGGCCAGCAAAGGGTAGGCAGTGCCCTCCCTCCTTCACCTTCATCACAAGGTTTCGGCCAGCAAAAGGCAAATTTTATTCCGTCTCCATACGCTGGGCTCAAGCTGTTAAAAAAACAAAACAACACAATAAATCAAAGTGTCAAGAAGCAGATTTATGGAGCAGGAAGGGACGCGGAGGATGGTGAAATACCTCGTGTTCCCAGCTGGGAATGTGAGGCTGTGGGAGAAGATGGCTGAGTCAGCGGGAAATAAAATCCCAGGGGATGGCACGGCGAGGGGCTGGCTGCGAGCTGGATGTCACGGGCTGCGGGAAGGACTTTCCCACCGCACGGACACCCACTCTCCTCGCCAGCCCCTTTTGTTTCCCCTGCCCCGGTGAGTCCCTTTGAGACCTTTTTTATCCCAAGCACCAAGTTTTCTACGTGCTTTTCGATAGCATCAGCTGCCCTCCCCGCTGATGTGGTTATGGGAGAAGACCTCCCTGCCCTGTCCCCCACTGCCACCAGCTCCCTGAATTTCTTCTGCTGGGGCAGGCTCAAAATCCAGCCGCAGCCTCTCAGCAGGGAGTGCACAAAGCCCTGTTCAACCCTACAGCTCCCAGTGTCTGTGTCAGCCCTGGGGTGACACTCAACAACAGCATTTGGGGACCCCAAAGGAGCAGCGAGAGAGAGCTGGGTTGAAACTCAGCTTTTTTGGTGAATTTTTTTCCTCCTGCTCTTCACTGGGTGAGGTCACGGCTGGAGGAGCTGCCTGATGGAACTCAGACTGTCATCACAGCCTGATGCCAAGGAGCACATCAGCGGGCAGGATGCCAGCTCCCCACCCAGCGCTCCTTGGGGCTGAGCAACCACAGCTCAGCTCAGCTCGCAAATCCAGGGGCAAACTGGGTTTGCTCAACTCCATTTTTTTCCTGCTGTTGTTGTTTTGATTTGATTTTAAAGGTCAACTGGCCAAAAAAAAAAAAGTGACTGCTGCAAACGAGTGGCCTGCAATCTGGTGACATTGGGACAACACTGCCCATGGCATCTGGAGACCCCACCAGGAGTAGGCAGTGAGTTGGGGACAATCCGCAGGGGATGGACAATGGGGTCTCCAGCACTGTGTGACCTATTTCTGTACCACCAAGAGCTTCCAGCCCAGCTGCCTGCAGAGCAGCCAGGGGCTCCCCCAGTCGCATGCCATGGATGTCCCTGGGAGGGTGATAAGGAACAGCAGGAGTGGGGGAAGAGA
This sequence comes from Buceros rhinoceros silvestris, assembly GCF_000710305.1. NCBI lineage: Eukaryota > Metazoa > Chordata > Aves > Bucerotiformes > Bucerotidae > Buceros > Buceros rhinoceros. Next base: position 12,980 of record NW_010423189.1, read on the forward strand.
TGCTGATCTGCTCCCACTGAAGGGACAGAAGGAAGGACGTGGAGTAGGAGAAGCAGAGCGAAGCAGAAGCAGAAGGGGGTCGGGGTGGAGGAGGATACAAAGGCCTCCTGACTGCTGAAGTGTGTTCAGAGCATCCCAGCACAGACCTTCCCCTGCCTGATACCCTGGCCAAGACCTGGCTGGACCACCCTGAGGTTTACTGGTGAATACACACACATACCCCTCACGCACAGCTTGTCTGGGGAGGATACAGGCACTCATCCCACCCCCAGCAGCCAGCACCAGGTTCCTACTACGGTCCCACTCCGCCGTCAGAACCCCTCAGTCCTTGACGTGTCTGGAGGTGAACGACATCTCTCCACCCGCTCACTCGCTCCCACCGTGCATGCAGGATTGTCCCCTCCTCTCCAGAGTCAAGCCAGGAGAGATGCCTCTAGTACCCCGATGATCGCAGTCCAAGCGGCTGCCGGGGGCTCGATCGTGTCACCCTCTTTGTGTCCCTTTGGTCAGGGCCATGACTCAGGCTCTGTTTCTGTTGGCCTCCCTTTCCTCATCACCCCAGTTCAGGAAGTCCTCCGTCGGCCAACCATGCTGCAATGAATATGTTCCCACTCCTGTGTGTCCTCGTTAATTAGCGTGGCTGACCGGGTTCCCTTCATCAGTGCTAATTGGCCAGGTTTCTGTCTCCATGCCTTTCCCTTCCTGGCTTCTGCAGTGCCCTTGGGTGATTTTAGTGCAACAGAGAAGAGAAATAAAATGGAGCTAAATACGCATCATCACACCGCGCACATCCTTACACCCACACCAGCAGCTGGGAACACAGCGGGGCTCAGGGCGCTGTGGGCTCCTGAAGCCAGACCCACACCCGCCGCTCTGCAAAGCCTCTTTGCTCCCCACCAGCAGTGACTGTCACCCAGACAAGGACCCGCTGGCCTGACCATCGCCTGTCCCTCCACCACCAGCCAGCTCCAGCTGCCCAGCAGCAGCATCAGCAGAGCGGGCAGCAAGGCCCAATGCGCTGGGACGATGCTACCCCAGCATCATCCAGCATCCCCAGCACCCACCCAGCTAGGTGCTGGGTGGCACCTGGATGTCCTCAGCCCCGGTCCCCATTAGCAGTGGGTTGATGTGGTTGATCCCCACCATCATCCCCTTGGAGCTGTCCCTAATGTGTTCCAGGTGCTCCAGCATGGGAGGGATGGTGGCCCCAGGGCTGGGGGCAGAGGGCATGGTGTGAAAGGGGCCCCATAGCACCAGGTCCCTGCCCTGACCCCCGTGTCCCTCCCTTGTGTTCAGGGACCATCTGCCCCAAGGGAGGATGCTCTGCTTGGAACCCCCTTCCATGTGGGTCCGTGTGGATCACGCACACGCGGGTGTGTGACCAGAGCTGTCCCCACGTGCACAGAGAGGGGAGGAGGGTTGGCTCGGTGGGATGGGGGGGAAATTGGGATGGGGAGTGTCCCAATGAGAGGTGCATGGGGGTTCCCAGAGGTGTCTCTGGGAGTGCAGCAGGACTGGGGGGGCAGGGAGGATGTCTCTCTGGGGGACAGGGAGATTTGAGCAGTGTCTC
>NW_010423190.1:0-241 GCF_000710305.1 Buceros rhinoceros silvestris
GAGGGAAGCCTCCCTGAAGATGGGTGGCCCTAAGGGAGCCTTTCTGGGGTATGGATCAGCCCCGGGGAAGCCCTCCTGGAGCCCCCTGCCTGGAGGAGGGAAGAGCTCCTGTGGCAGTGAGGTGGGGACAGGGGCAGCCCCGGGGGTGAGCAGAGCTGGGTGCCCTGGGGTGGAAGGGAGCAGCTTCCCCGGGGAAGGGGGGCTGCCCTGGGTGCATGTGAGGAGGGTGAACCAGCCCTGG
>NW_010423190.1:640-850 GCF_000710305.1 Buceros rhinoceros silvestris
GGGCCCTGGCGGTGCTGGGGAACGGGGCAGCATCTCCCACGGCAGCGAGGTGGGACTGGGTGCTCCCGGTTCCCCCAGCCATGGCTGTCTGAACCAGCATGGGGAAGGGGCACCGCGATGTCCCCGTCCTGCTTGGGCGTTGTCCCCATCTTGGTGGCCTGTGCTGCAGCGGCCAGTGCTGCCTGGCTGCTCTCAGCCCGGGGTTCCCTG
>NW_010423190.1:1116-1411 GCF_000710305.1 Buceros rhinoceros silvestris
GGGTGTGAGCTGTGTGCTCAGCCGTTGCTGCTACAGCGGAGACCAAACTGACGGTGAAACCTGGGCTTTCGGGGAGCCCCCGGCGGTTACCAGGGACTTGCCTGAGGCTGGCAGCAATGTTGTCCCCACGGGTGACCCTGGGGCGTGGGGCCCTTGACCGTGCTGCAGCCAGCACCTGGGGAGAAAGGGTCTGGTGGGGATGTGGAGGAGGCACCACTCATCTCGCGTCGCACCCTGGGGTCAAAAAATGGAGTGAAGTGCAGGGGCTGGCGGGCACCGTGAGGGTCCGGGTCCC
>NW_010423190.1:1634-1922 GCF_000710305.1 Buceros rhinoceros silvestris
GAGCTGGCAGTGGGGAATGGGGCGGTTAGCGTGAAGAAACGTCCATTGTCAGCTGGAGATAACGACCCTCGATGCTTCCTCCCGGTAACGGGATGGTAACCCCCCCGAGCCAGCTTGCCTGGAGTGGACCCGTGCAGCAAGAGGACAGTTGTAGTGCGGGTGCTCTTATCTTCATCCCAAATTTATCTCAGCCAACCACTTCCTGCAAGCGAGCGATAGCCCGATGAGGCGACCGATTTCCCCGGTTTCGCTTGGCGAGGCAGGGAGGGTGTTGGGGGGCAGCAGCTT
>NW_010423191.1:0-969 GCF_000710305.1 Buceros rhinoceros silvestris
AGCGGGGTTCCCATGGGTGCCCCCACGGTGGGTACCCACCCTGCCCGGCCTCGCTGCAGTCAACAGTGAAGTAGGTGGGTTCGTTGGCCTTCAGCCCCGTCTTCTCCACGCCTGGCCCATAGACCTTCACCCTGCTGGGGTGGCTGCCCTCACCCACATTCACCTGTGGGCGCAGGGTGCGTTACCAGCAGGTACCCAGCGTGCCACAAACCCCTCCTCGCGACTCGCCCCGTACCCACCCTGCCCGGCCTCGCTGCAGTCAACAGTGAAGTAGGTGGGTTCGTTGGCCTTCAGCCCCGTCTTCTCCACGCCTGGCCCATAGACCTTCACCCTGCTGGGGTGGCTGCCCTCACCCACATTCACCTGTGGGCGCAGGGTGCGTTACCAGCAGGTACCCAGCGTGCCACAAACCCCTCCTCGCGACTCGCCCCCATGGGTCTGGGACCCCCAACCCCACCACTGGCAACCCAGTACCCATGGGACCCATCTCTATCACCCATGGGACCCATCTCTATCTCCACCACCCCATTGACATCCCCATTATCCCATGGAACCCCCATCCCCACCCCAGCACCCTAGAGGTCTAGGGCCTCCATCCCCATGTCCATCACCCCATGGGACCCTTATCTCCACCCCGTCTCCTTCCCCAGCACCCCCACGGGCCTCCCATCCCCACCAGCCCATGAGTCCCCCATGGCACCCACGCGGAAGGGGCTGCGGGGAGTGTTGACGCCCCCCCAGGTGACGATGATCGTGTGCTTGATGGCCTTGGTGGGCACGTAGACACAGTGGTAGGTGCCGTCCCCGTTGTCCTTCACCTTGATGTCGATGGGGAAGCCCTCGGCATCCTAGAGGCACCAGATGGGTTGAGGGCACTCAGTGGCACCCAACGGAACCCAACAGCACTCAGTGGCACCCAACAGCACCCAGTGGCACCCAATGGCACCCTCCCAAGACCATTGACCCAAC
>NW_010423191.1:1230-1513 GCF_000710305.1 Buceros rhinoceros silvestris
TGGGCATAGAGCTTGAGGGGGCCCTTGCCGGCACCGCGGGTGTCGATGGTGAACTCGGCCGGTCGATCCACAATGCAGCCGGTGGGCTCCAGCCCTGGCCCAAAGGCCTTCACCTGTGGGTGGGGGTCAGGGTGGACAGGGTGGGGGTCAGGGTGGTGGTGACACCTCCAGCACCCGTGGAGAGGGAGGGGGGGTGAGGTTACAGAGGGGAGGGAGAGCAGCACACAGGGGTGTGGGGATGCAAAGATGGGGAGCAGCACCCATGGGTGCAGGGGACGCCCAC
>NW_010423192.1:0-2230 GCF_000710305.1 Buceros rhinoceros silvestris
AGAGCATTTCGCTCTCCCTTCGGCAGCTCCTGGGCTTGAGGGAGGGAGCAAGGAGCCAGCGCTGCCTTGGGGAGCAAAGTCCCTTCGGTGCCTGGCACCGAGCCCGGAGGGAAGGGGACGGGGCCGTGGCAGGAGGGAGGGAAGGAGGTGGAGGAGAATTGAGGGAAAGGCTGAAAAAGGAGAAAGGAGGAGTAAGGCTGGGGTGGGCAGGGTGGGTGGGAGGCGGATGCATCCCTGCGGGGTCCTGGTCCCTCCTGGCTCGGTGCAGGGGGATCCAACTCAGCTGGACCTGGACCGGAGGAGAATTGAGGGAAAGGCTGAAAAAGGAGAAAGGAGGAGTAAGGCTGGGGTGGGCAGGGTGGGTGGGAGGCGGCTGCATCCCTGCGGGGTCCTGGTCCCTCCTGGCTCGGTGCAGGGGGATCCAACTCAGCTGGACCTGGACCGTGGCAGGACGTCCCCTCCCCACAGCGGCATCGCATGGTGAGTGCCCCTCACCCACGCCCCGGCCGCCCGCCACAGGCCACGAGGGCGAGTGGAGTGGGGACAGCACTCGCTTGGAGGGCAGCCGAGGTCCATCTCCTCCCGCTTCTTGTCGAAGTGACCTCTTTCCCAGCATAACCACATTTTTTGAGAAAAGGGGTGTTTCTGCTGGCTGTGAAGGAAATCCATCACACCAGGTGTTTTGGACTAGGAGGAATTAGGCTGATGACAAATGAGTAACCAAAAGTTCCTTCAACATGAAAACCAGACCCATGTCAGTGGGCTTGATAGCTACTTTCTTTCTTTTTTTTTTCTTCTCCTCCTATTTAAATGACTAAATCCCTTTCCCCTAGAGCCTGGCCCCACCTCGGGAATCATGCCCAGGCTGAGCTTAGGCGCTGGGTTGGCTGATCCTACCACCCCTTATCAGGGTCACCACCCCAAAGGGACACAGTGGGAGCCCATGGGGTGAGCCCATGGGGACAGTGTGGCCTCTTGACAAGGGACAAGCCCTCCTGACAGGGCTGGGCACCCTCTATCGTGTGTGCAGAGCCATTTCCAAGAAAAAAAAAGGCATTTAGCAGCCTGCAACCCTCTGATTTCTATTAAACTAAAAATTGCATCTTGCCCCACCCTGCCCTACCACCCACCACCTCCATGAGCTGACATGGGCAACTGAAAATCCTTCACCCCCCCGATCCCAAGCCCGTAGGTGCATGCCAACAGCGCTGGTACTGCCTGCGAGCCTGGACATCACAGAGCCAGGGGGGAAGCCAGCATCTGCCTGCAGCTCCCTTGCCGACCCCTTTCCCCACTAGCCACAGGTCTCTGGAAACTCCAGTTTACTGGGAAGTTGGAAAAAATGGTTGGTTTGCCTCCAGTCTGGCTGGTGACCCAGTGCTGATGAATGGAGATTTCCTGTGCCCCGCCAGTCTCTGACCCAGCTGCACCAGGGAGGGGTTTTCCTGTCTCCGGGGCATTGTGGCACAGTCTCCAGCACCGGCGGAGTTCTCGAGCGAGCGGCACGGCCGAAATGGGCTCTGCAATCTCAGCGTGGTGCCGGGATCTGGCACTCCCAGCGAGGGCTTTTACTGAGTGTGATGTGTGCAGTGGGTGACCCTCAGGGGAAGGGAAGCTGCCCCTCATCTCGCATGTGAGCATCTCTCAAGGCTGGTGCAAGAGGAGCTGCTGCTGCTGCTGCGGGACTTTGTGTTGGGTAAGAGTTCCTCTTGACGGCTGCAGCTCCCAGGATGCCCGCAGCTCTGTGGCACCCCTGCCTACAAAGCTCCAGCTGGCATCAGGCACAAAAACGTCCTACATGCAAGAGAGTGCTGGCAGGTGAAGTGGCTGCTGGCGCAGGGAGGCAGGTGAGATACCTGCAAGCTTGAAGATGCCTGTTGGTGCCTCTGTGCTGCCTCACACCAGTGCTCTACCTCAGCACCCACCAAAGATGGGCTCAGAGACACCCATGGGACACCCTGCAGAGCAGGGGGACCCATCCCAGCTCTCCCCACCCACTCTCAGGGGTTCCAGGGTGGGTGACAGACTCCCATCTGCTCCCGGCATGCAAGGTACCCAGGGCTGCCAGCAGCACAGACCAGAAGGACAAGAGATATCGAAGGATGTGAAAAATGTGTTGCCACGGAGACGGATGCTGAAGTGCTCGTGGGGACGCGGGCTTGGGGGGATGCTGGGGCAGATGTGGGTGTCCGTGGCTGGCGCCCCGGGGTGGGGGGGGGGTTTGGATCAG
>NW_010423192.1:2373-3002 GCF_000710305.1 Buceros rhinoceros silvestris
GCTCCCCTCCCCTTCAGCAGCGGCACGGGCACATCGTCCCCCCCCTGCCCCGAGCGCCTGTGCGATGGCCAGGCTGTCGCTGCAGCGTGTCGGGGGAGCCGTCGCAGCGGTGGCGCCTCACTTGTGAAGGAGCACGACTTGCTCTCAGCATTTTGGATAAGCCCTTTGGCTCACCAGACCTGCAAAATCTCCCTGTCTGCTGCTGGCAGTGCTGGGGGGGCACCCAGTGGTGCAGACCCCGGCCCCAGAGTCCCTGAAATACGGAAATCCCGAGTTTTGACAGCATGTATTTCTTAGGGGAGTTGTAAGGTATCAGCCGTGACAGCGGCGTGACGGGAGCGGGAGAGCAGGGGCGGCTGGGCCAGGGAGCAGGTATTTGGGGATGGCCCCGGTGTTGGCTGGGACGATGCAGAGATTTTCCGGCTATCCCCAGTCCTACAGCTTCTGGCTGGGGGTGTTCAAGCCCTTTCCCCCCTTCTTTCATTGGAAACCACATTTTTGGCTCCCCCATCCCATTTCTCAAAGCATTCAGAGATCCGTCTGATCCACCTCTCTGTTGCAGCAACCAAGGAGATTGTGGAGGGCAGAGAAAGGATTCCCTCTTGATTTAAACCTCAGAAATAGCTAAA
>NW_010423192.1:3154-5055 GCF_000710305.1 Buceros rhinoceros silvestris
CTGACAGCTGAGGATTCGTGGGTTCAACGGCTCCAGTGCTGGTTGGTACAAACCGCTGCATGGGGAATGTTGTTCCTCCCTCCCTGGACCCTGCGTTTAAAGGCTCGTGCTTTATTTACTGACGAATTCAATCAATTATCATAGTGTGTAATTCGCTAAGCTGCTTTCCCAGATGTGGTGATCCGCTGGGAGGGAGAGGGGAAAAAAACCACCTCTCCAGTCCAAATTTTTCCTCTAAACAAAAGCTTGAAAAGCCAGAAACCACTCCAAGCAATCGGGGTTTTTACCATCTATTTCAGAGCTGTGACTGCTAAAATCTTTACGAGCTGTTAGAGCCGGTGCTGTGGCCAGCGCAGCCCGTTGACGTCAACTCACTTGGCGACTGGGATGGCGAGAGGGACCCAGGAATCCTCACTGGGGGCCTTTGGCAACACTGCGGGGCTGTTTCCAGCTTTTCCCTCAATAAAAGACATTTAAAGCCTGGCATGTCCCTTCTGCGTGGGGATGGGGTACAACAGGCTGCGGGAAGATCATCCCCCCGCCCCGGAGCAGTGATTGCTGCTTTATCACCACAAGTGCACACTCAGCTCATGCCAGAGACTGAACGCAGCAGAAACGCTCCTTATCGGCACCGTTTCCTCCGTGCCCCACAGAAAAGGCATTTATGGCCCTGGGGAGGCTGGTCCTGGCACGGGCCTTGGGGACAACACGTGAGCCAGGCTGGCTGCACGAGGCAGCCCGAGTAGGCCCATGTGTTTCCTCCAGCCTCGGTGCCGGGCAGCTCGGTGGGGCTGGAGGTGGGTGGGAAGGGGATGGAGATGAGGTTTCCACCACAGGATCTCCTCAGGCTCCATCCCCTGGGCTGGGACCAGCGCCAGCAGCCCGAGGATGAGCAGTGACATTGCAAGGCCCTGAAGATGGAGGGGGCTGAAGGCAGCCATCGGCTCAGGGCACCTGAATGATGCCCACGTCTTGGGGAGGGTTATAAATAAATGCAAGACCCCAATAGTCAGCCCCTGGGGAGTCCCCGGCCACAGGGCAGGAGGTCTGCCCAGTGCCAGGCACATGGCTGGGAGCATCATGGGGCAAGAAGTAGAATCCTGGCCAGAAATCATCCCTCCTCCTTCATCCCCCATCCTTCGTCCTTCATCCCTTATCCCTCCTCCTTCATCCCTCCTCCCTCCATCCCCCCTTCCCCACAAGCGGGCCAGACCTGGGCACTGATACGGGGATGAGCAAAGAGACCAACGTGTTCCCTCTGCTTCTGTCACCCAATAAAACATGGCAAAGTCCGCTATTCCCCTCCTCCCCTTTCTACTTACCTTATTAACCAAAAACAATCCCAGCCCCGAGGCGAGCGAGCGTGACTGCTCTGGGGGCATTAATCATCCGCTGCGAGCCCAGTGCGGGTTATCGCGGCTGTTTATCCGAGCTGCTATTAAAAAACTGCCATAAACGCGCCTTCAACCTCCTCTGAAAGAGATTAAGCGTTTGCACTGGCTGCACTGATCGTATCGCCCGCCCGGCTCAGCAAAGTTGTGTTCCCAGTGCAGGGGAGGATGGGGCGGCTTAATTGCTGCCGCTGGAGGAGAACCAGGGGCTTTTCCAGCCGGGCTGCTCCGATCCCCGGCCCAGGAGGGAGCCGAGATCCTGGGGGAGCTTCGTCCCAGCTGGGAATCACCCATTTTCCAGCTTTCATGGCACCCCGGGGAACTGGAGAGCAACCCCCCCACATGACCCAGCGGGACAATTTGTGCTCAATGAGCTGCCCCGCAGCCGCTCCCTGGGCAGCCACTGAGCCTTCCAGCACAGCTTTCGGGTTTTTCTCTTATATTTAGTGGAAAACAGTGAATTTTGCCCCAGGTTTGGGGTTTCACGGGGAAGTGCGGCGGCTGGGGGTG
>NW_010423192.1:5261-6954 GCF_000710305.1 Buceros rhinoceros silvestris
CAAATTAGCATTTCTTAGCGATAAAAAACTTGATTTAGGAAGGAAAAAAAGAAAAAAACAAAACAACCAAAAGGGGTTGGATCAGCAAAATGGTAATTTGATAAGCTCTGGTGGAGGGTGGGGAAGCTGCCTGCGCCAAGGTGGGGGTGAGCAGCCGGAGAGGGGCAGGAACTTCTGTTTTTACCCTGAATTATCAGTTGATGAGGCTCCTATCGATCTGCAGCCCAGGACAAACCGGGAGCAGGTGCCAGGCTTGGCCGATAGCCGGGGAGCCGGAGCAGTATCCACTGAGCCGCTGTGATTCACTGATCTGCAGGGAGCTGTGGCAGCCCTGAGCATCCCTGAGCATCCCCGAACAGCCCCGAACATCCCCAAGCGCTGAGGTCCATGCCAGGCCGGGTGGCACTGGCTCTGCTCCCTGACCGGCACGTCGCTGTCCTCCAGCACGGGCAGGATTTCATTACTGCCGGCTCGGGGAGAGCGCCGGCAGATTTAATAAAGCCATTACGCCCCCGGCAATGTCTTTAATTAAAGAGCTGGTTACAAACGACTCGCTGTTCCCTGCTAGGAGGAGGGTGCTGGCCAGCGCTGAAGGGGCGCATGTGTCCCCAGATCAGCTGCCACTGTGCCCCCTTGCACGTGGCAGGGGGTGCAGGGACCCCTGGGCAGACGCTGCCGTTTGCCACCCTTGGGTTTGTCCCTGCGGTGTGGATGGGACGAGCAACCGTGTCCCTGCAGTCACACAGGGTTGAGGGCTGCTCTGTCTTTCTGGCTGCTGACAGGCGCGATGGTTCAGCTGCATCAGGAACAAGCCGCTCTGGAGCTGTTCCGTAGTGCGTTACAGCGGGGCTGTTCACAGCCTTTCGTCTTGCCAAGTCTCCTGAAAGATGAACCCCCAAATCTCCTCCCTTTTGAGGCTTTTCCAAGTCTCTCAGCCAGGGGAGGGGAAAAACCTCCCTCTGCTCTACCCTGATACCCAGGCAGCCCTCTCCAGCCGGGGCACAGCCCCATGGCTCAAGGTTCGCCGCTTATGGTGGCTTTTATGGCTCGGCTGGTTAACTCTGGTAAACCATTTCCCAACCTCTGCCAGGGCGATAAAGTCCGCCCGCAGGCTGGGAGGCAGCAGTGGCTCCTGGAGCCACTATTGCAAAGCCCGACGTGGGCTCACGCTGCACTGGGGTTGTTTCCCATGGGTGAAGGCTCAGGGTGGTGGTCCTGGGACTCTGCCCCGGGCTGCAGCATGGCCTGGACTTTGCTCCTGGTGTGACAGGTCGCCATCAGGCTCCAGGGCTGCACCAGGATTTCAGCTCGCTCTGCTGATTCACGCCGTGGTGGTGGTGAGGGTTGGCCAGCTCCTGGGGTTTGTGCCCCACGGCACAAGATGAGTGGGACCTCAGTAGGGACTTTGCTCAGGAGGGGCTGAGCAGGTGAAAGCAGCCCAAGGAGAAGGGCTGGGGGGAAGATCCCTGTGCGTGTCCAGGAAGAGGCGGTTACACCTGATCTGCACCAGGGGAGCGCGGGATCCCAGCACCACTCTAGGTCCCGGTGCTCTGGCTCCCGGGGTGGCCCAGACCCCACTCCAGGTGTGAGGTTGGGCTGGCTCCCACGGGAGATCTGGCTCGCAGCGTGTTCGGATCCCTTTGGGGGTGACGAGTCAAGGACGCTGCCGAACCCTCCCGGTCCGCACCTGGTC
>NW_010423193.1:0-3929 GCF_000710305.1 Buceros rhinoceros silvestris
TTACTATTAAACTTTTTCTGTTTCTATCCCTTTTATATATAGTTTGTGTGTTATCATTTCCTTTGCCGGACTAAAGCCTTAACGAGCTCATTAACGCACTGATAAGCCGTTAACAAGCACTAAAAGTTTCCCTTTGGTGTAGGTTTGCTGGTTTTGCTTTTCCAGCCAACACGATGTTCCGTCGCATCCCTTTTGGTGGGAAACAGCCCCCCTTTTCAACCTGCGACACCAAGGAAAAGGCTGTTACAGCTTTGTGAGCCACAGTTAACAGGTTCTGCTCACCTTCTCTAGCTGTTCGGTGCATGATGTATGCACTACAATCTTGCAGGCTGCACACTTACGCCTGGAGAGAGGTTTTTGCTGGAGAATGAGAAGAATTGCATGTGAATGGCAATGTTCAGAGGTCGGCAAGATCTGCCCCTTTCATATATTTCAGGGTGCACCTTCCTATAGGAAGGTAGACACGACCTAGACTCCTTGCAAGTGAAGGGATCTAAACATGCGCCTAGAGTGGATACTCTCAAGTCTGGGACAGAGCAGGGAGGTGCTCTCCTGTTGTGCTTTTCCACAGTCCTTAGCGTCTTCTGACGCTGCCTGAGAGCATCATGGAAGCTGGTCTGCACTGTGGGCATGCACAGGATGGCATCAGTGCTCCGTGTCTTGCACCACAAGCAGGACTGAGCCTGCAAACTGGGAGGGAGAATGGCAGCAACTCCAAAAGATCAGTGCTGCCTGCAGGGTAAGAAGGCAGCAAGGCCTGGGTTTCCGGTACTCACTTTTCTCCTCTATTGAAAGGTCTTGGATTTGGATTGTTCCTCTAAGGGTGTGAGATCCCAACAGCCTCTCCTTGAATTATCATCATATAACCTCTGGGTGAGTGGCAGCCCTGCAGCAGGCTCCCACTGCAAACTGAGCACCAGCACCAGCAGAAATTGAAGATGCAGCACTCCAGCACGCAGATAGGAGGGACACACTCCCTGCCTTGGCAGCCCCCCACATGCCTCCCAGCAGCAGCAGTGCAGCCTTTGTGGTCTCCTGGATGGGTGGCAGCAGAGCCTACATTTGCAACCCTTGCTGTGAAGGCAGGTAACCCTAGGTAACTCACCAGCAGCTTTGCCATACAGTTCTGCTCACCAACATAGCAGAAGTCCCCAGAGACATTGGTCTCAAACCAGATATGCTCCCCATAGACTGCAGTCTCCTGAAAGGCACAAGACAACATGTTTCTCTGAGAGCACCTCCAGGCAGGCATCTGATCCTCTAAAATGCTTTGTGAGAGGGACAATATACTGGACAGCAGGGGGGGAATGAGAGGTTAGAGCTAGGTGTAGGCCAGGAGACAAGATGCACAGAACAACCAAGGCCAACATCTGGACACAGGAAACCTCACAAAGCTGCTGCCATGGCCCAACTGTTGGAAACAAGAGGGTCCCAGGAAACCAATTCCAAGACACACAGCCCAGTTGCAGTGTCCTGCACAGAGGAGCTACTTCCACCACCCCTTGAGTGCAGGCATTGGGGCAAATTCAATGCAGGGACTCTCCTGAAAGTTTCTGTTCTACCTCAGGGTTGTAGAAGGATCAGGGGCTTGCTTCTGTTGCTTGGCCCCAGTCACCAGGAGATCCCCGCTGCCAGGAGCAGAAGAGCTAGCAGTGGAGTAGTTTTGCCATCAACCCAGGAATCTGTGCTAGCACAGCCTCTCCATGCAGCACCAAAGAGTGCTGCCACCAGCAGACACTGGCATCAGCTGGTGGTAGTGGCAGAGGCCACAATGTGCCAAAGCCAAAGTTACCTGGAAAGCCTCAGCCTGGGATAAGCCTGCAGCTCCTTGGCTGAGAGCCCATTCCATTCAATGGCCAGCAAAAAGGGCTACAACTTACGCTCCAGTCGACAGTGCTGCGTATTTGTCTCTCCAAGTCGCTCTTCAGGGCAAGTGCAGGGTTTGGCTGGGCTACCATGTGTTGGAGGCCGGACTTGGCAATAGCTTTCCTGGAAGACACAGGAGAGCTGGCTGTTAGATCAAGGGAGGAGGAATATGTGCAACACACAACCTGCTTTTAGGATGGACAGTAAGGCTGGAGCAGAAAAGCATCCTCAGGACCAAGTGGTTGGAAAAGAGACAAATCTAGTGGAAATGAGACATTGCTGGCTGAGTAATACTCCTGTCATGCAGACCCGTGGGACAAAGAGGTGCTGGTCATGCCACTGATAGCTCAGGTAAAGACACCCTGCACCCAGCAAAATGCACAGCCTGGGCCTCCTGGGTCAAAAGCCTTGGGGGTGACAGGTCCGTTGTGAAACAGCAGGGATGCTTCACCAAGCTGTGGTGGTGGGGCTGCCTTTGCAGGGACAACCCAGAGACTTTGCCCCACAGAGGCTCCCCACAGCTCTCTCACACCAAGGCACCTCAGAGCCTGGGCATTTTTTGCAAACAGCACAAACAGATGGAAAAAAAGCAGCTGTTCAGCTGGGGTTAGTGAACTTCTCTCAGATGTGTTAGGGTGAAGGAAAGGAGCAGCAGAGCTGGTCAGCTGGTGAAAGTGTGCATTTCCAGCCCACATTCAGGCCTGTCATCTCCCTCTGGATGTTTGTTGGCAGGAGGGCCAACAAGGAGGAGCCCTGGAGGCTGCACCAAGAGCATCAGAGGCAGCACTGGCCCAAGCAGGAGATGCTCAAGGTACATAAGCAGCGCTGCAAGACACCAATGGCAGCCAGGGCCAATGGCGCCAAGCCCTTCCCTCCCTCCCCACGAGCCTGGGTCTGTACTCAGTCTCCTCTCCCTGAGGCATCATCTGCTTGCCTGCTGCTGCCACCATACATACAGCATGCAGGGGCTCCAGCCATCTGGGGTGGCGTGGCAGGCGGGTTCTGGTCCCAAGCCCTTAGGGAGGGCTGCAGAGGAGCACCCAGATCCAGCTGTCCTTGTGCAGTGCTGGGCCAGCAGCCACAGATGGCCAGAGGGGAGCAGCCCAGGCCAGAGGGTATCACTGGAGCAACGGCTGAGGTGGCAGTAGCAGCCTAGCAAGCCATAACATGGCCCAGCCATACAAGAACTCTGTGGGCAGGTGCTGGGAGGAGACGTGCCACAGGCAGCAGGGTCCCCGCAACAGCATCCTGGAGTGGCCACAGCCAGGGCAGCATGGCCAGCTGCCTCTCCTCAGCCCTCTGCTCATGCTGGCCCCACTTGGCTCCTGCTGCCACTGCCATCTTCTGGAGACTGGGATTTGGAGCTGTTGGTGTAAGACACCCTGTCTGCCTCCTCCCCGGTGGGGGCAAGGATGGCCAGGAAGATAGAGGGACCCACCAGGTGGGTATCAATGGCTTGCACCCAGCCCAAACATTTCGTCTGCACAGTGAACCTGGGACTGAGACAGGGTGGTGTGGACAGGCGGTGGCGGATGCCTGAGCTACAGCAGCCCTGTCTGAGTGTCACCTGGCCCTGCCTGAGGGTATGGCCACCATGCTGGCATGCTGCAGCCCCTTGCTCCCAAAATGCTGCCTAAAAAAGGTTTCTATCACACTCAGAATGTGGCTGTTAACACAGAGACCAGGAATTAAGTAGGCTCCCACATGAATCCCCAGGCTGGGCTGCAGAGGTTAGGGCAGGTAGATGGCGGCATGGCAGGGGACAGAGGGCAGGAGTGGGTGACACAGCAATGCCACCCTGGGCATGCAGCAGGGCCAGGATCTGCTTGCTGGGTAGATGCACAGCTGGAGCTCCAAGTCCCACAGCTCTCCCACTCCTTGAGTTTCACAGCTCAGCCCAGGGTGCTGCAATGGCAGGACAGGTGTCACTGCCTGGCTGGGACTCTCTGCATTTTCTGCTCAGCACTGAGTGATTGGCAGAGTCCTTGCACCCCAAGGTGCCAGTTAGTCCTGGAGACTACTGCCACCACTCTGCTGGGACTTGTCCACCTGGTTTCGCTACA
>NW_010423193.1:4006-13889 GCF_000710305.1 Buceros rhinoceros silvestris
GGACGTGTGCTACTGTTTACCCTACAGGAACTGCTCTGGCTAAACACCAGCTCTATCAAATTTGCAGCAAATTGAAACTACACCCTTGCAAATCCTAAAGAAGAAAACCAACCAGGCAAGTGAAAGTAGGGCAGGCAGATTTGGCAGGAGCTGGCTGGGAGAGCTGAGGGCTGGGAGAATTGGAGTAGTGTGGAGGAGAGCTAGGAAAATCATGCCATCTGTCCTGTGCAAAACCTGCTTCTACTGGGGTTTTTGAGCTTCCCCTGCCCAGCACCTCAAAGCTTGACATGCTGCCCAGACATTGCAGCAGTCCATGGAAAGCCTCAGGCCACAGGCGGAGGGTGCTGCAGCATTTTCAGTGGTAGCAGGTCGGCATGCAAAGGCTGGAGAGGAAGGGACTGAATCTGGCTAGCTCCAGCGCTCTCCTCCTCCAGAACTAGTGCTTTGGTTCCCACTCCCCAGCTGCCACTTCTCTTCAGCCATTAAATAGAGAGGATTTATTCAAGGACAAATCAAAAAATACCCAACAAACTCCACAGCCTGGCAGAAGCAAACTTCTGACTCTTCAATTGCTCCCAAGGTAGGGAGCACCATGGCAGCCACCATCATCACTCTCAACAATTTCCACGCTGTACAAGGTGGCTTCTCTACCCATCACAAGGGTATGCTCACCACTGCACTAAGACTGGCATCTGCTCCACTTGCTTCTGTCTTCATCTCTTATGCTCTTTTATGCACTTGCTTGCCGGTCAGCAATACGAGAGGTCCTTCAGGAGAACACGCTGG
Organism: Buceros rhinoceros silvestris; assembly: GCF_000710305.1. Classification (NCBI taxonomy): domain Eukaryota; kingdom Metazoa; phylum Chordata; class Aves; order Bucerotiformes; family Bucerotidae; genus Buceros; species Buceros rhinoceros. The sequence continues at coordinate 4,793 of NW_010423193.1, forward strand.
CCCTGGCCCAAACCTCCGCTGCCCCACGGTCCACGCAAACAGGCAAATTTGTCAGAAGCTTCCCTTATTATTTGGGAAATGCATGTAAGACAGGACACGCGTTATTTTCTGGGCAATGAACTGGAGTTTTTGCTTAGTGCTTGTAGCACAAGCAATCCATTGGGTTGTATCTCTATTACTTTTAGGTGAGTACAAAGCTGAGTTTGCATTTTTGGAAAAGACCAGGCTTAGTTTGGTCCCCTCCAGCCTGGTAGGCAAGGAAGCCAGCTCTCTAGTTTCTACAGTCTCATTGCCATGCCTTTATCCAGTAATGTAGCACAAGGACGGGAAGAAGGACAGCAATGCCCTCCAGAGAACGGCACGAGGGCAGCTAAAGTCTGTTGAACTGAAAGCAAAAACAAAGCGACATCTCCTTAGAGGGATTTCTCAAGTTCCACCACAGCGAGCAATGCAGGTACTTGGTCACTAGCAGATTAACTATCACACCACCGAGGTCAGCTTTGCAGAGGGCAAAAGCACATTTTGCTGATCATCCTGCTTCCAGCCTCAACACTGCAGTGCTTAATTCCTGTCCCTTATCCCCATCGCCTGCAGGATGATGCACAGTAAATTGCATCATCACCAACAGGTGTTAAAAATTGTCTGAACAAATAAAACGTGTTTAAACACCTAAGAGAGAACACTGTCTGGGTGTGGCACACTGCCGCAGACCCTTTCTGGCTGGCTTTAGCTGCTGGGAAGACATACTATCCAACTACCTCCTGAATGAGCTGAACAGGTGCTCCCTCTTGCCCCAGGTGTTACAGCAGCATGAAGCTGCTGTACTGCTTGCTCAGCTGCTGCCATGGGCAGGAAGATGTCTCAATATAGCTTCCTTCCTTTTGCACCACAGTCTTGTGAGGAAATCTGTTAGAACAACCTTGGCTTGACATTTGTATTTGAGTAGTAGCTGATTACAGCCCTTTCAATCTTCAGGGATGTCTGCAAGTGGATGTCTGCACACGGATTACTTTGGTCACCAGTGGTGAAGGTTATTACCAGGCAACCATCCAACAGCCCGCAACAGTGGCACATGGCAGCTCAGATACGATGGGTGACGATATATACATCTCTTGCAACTTACTTCCAATCTGAGCTCCAAACGGTGTATCGCAGGTATTGAGAGCTGCAACTGGTAGAGCAGATGGACAGACTGCTAGAAGTGCACAGGGTTGATGTGCACCAGCAGAGCTGTATGCAGAGCAGCCGGGGAACCTTGCACCAGGTAGAGAGAAGCCTGAGAGGAGCTAAGCACTGGAAGACCCTGGCCTAATACCAGAACATCTCTGGGATCTCCACTGTTTGTCACCGAGACAAGATGGAGAAAAGCCAGTATCTGCGGCTGCTCTGCAGACTGCATTGCTCAGCTCAGTTAGGTAAGGAGACTGGATGGAGAACATTTGGCGTTTGCAGCGTGGGAGGGAAAGGAAATACTGCTGCACGCACCAGGATATTAACTCTACTTAGCATCAGCTATGCACTATCATTCAATCTCCTGCAAATGAGGAAGGAGACAGTAGCTCTGGTCTGCTCATGATTTGCAATCAGCTCTTGGGAGGTGTTAGTTTTCTAACCAGAGGTCCTCAGTCTCCTATGCTCCTTGCCTTGCATCAGTGGGCAGAGATGCTGTTGAAGCAGGAAAACGCCTTGGAGCATAGCCAGGCAGCAGTCTGTCCTCTAGAGCCAGGGAGGAGTGGGCTGCTGCAGGAAGCACTCTAGGCACTCAGAGCAAGCTGCAACCTCTTACTCTGAAGACAGAGCTAACCTCAGCGGCAGCATCCAAATTCCCTTGGAAAGTCAAGCAGGGATCAAAAAGGAAAAACTTGCATCTCGTAACTTCAGTGGACACACAGCTCATGGCTCGGCTGATGTGGAAATCCTGCTCTCTGGACAGCCAGCAGCCATCCCTCCTGTGGTGGTGGTAGCTTGAAAACCAGATGAATGGACTCCTAGGGCTAAACACATGGTGTCCCTCACGGCAAAGGCTCTGCTCACATCAGGAGGACCTTCTTGACATTCAGCTCTGTTTTTCTGCTTTGCTTCACTAGCCTCAAGCAAACACTCAGGTACCACACTGAACAGGCCCTTTGTGACCTTAGACACGTAGATGTCTAAGGATGGATGCTAAGATGGATGCTAAGATGGATGCATCCATCAGCTAAGATGGATGCTGTGCCATATGCCTGCTCAAGCCTTCCTCTAAGATATTATCCCTCTGTCTCTTCAGCAGCCTGGACTATTCCAGTCAGCACCCAGAAGCAAGAGAGATCCCAGGTTATCTTCATACAGTGCCAAATCTGGCATCCCTCTCCTGGCACCAAGGGTGGCAGAGGGACTCTACTGCAGGACACTGCCAGAGGCACAATGCACAAGCCTTTAACCCTAAAGTCTGAACTTGAAAAACACCATCAGTTCCTCTTGACCTGTCAGCACATCTCCTGTTAGTTGACTGGAAAGCATTTATTCCAACCAGGGGACTACAGTAAGGGAAAACAATCTGAGAGTCCCACCTTGCTCCATGACAAATACCCATTCTGATGGCAGCTGGCTGTGTCCTGGCTTGCTGTGGGTGCTGGGGAAATGCTATGACACTGGACCTGGCAGTATGCAGGCAGGAACCTGTTTCAGTTTACAAGCTGTCCTCCCCTGGCAAGGGGGGAAGCTGTGACTTGCACAGCTCAACCACAGGGAAAGTGTGCTATTAATAGCCATCCCTGTGTGACATCAAGATTTCCTAGGCTTCTGCCTCTCCATCTCCTCCCTGCCAGGACACCAGAGAGACTGAAGGGTAAGAGCCTGGGAGCTCATCCAGGGAGCTGCTGCTCATCCCCACCCCACTGACATATTGCTGCTTGCCTTCAGCTCACAAACCCCACCTCCTTTCAGTGTTCTGATAATCAGTCTTCCCATTTATGCTGCTGTCCTCACATCACCCCTGCTGAGACCCTGTCCCTGCTCTCCTCTCCTGTTCCGAGGCATCAGTCATGGACCTCTCCACTCCTTTGAGCTCCTCGGCCAGCTCCCTCTGAAGAGCAACCTGCGCAGATGAAGTCTGTTGAGGAAGATGCCCCTATGCCAGATGGAGGAGGAAGCACGCTGGACAAGATGTAGTACAGCCCTCAGGGCTTTGTTTGCAGTGAGGTGAGCAGTGATCAGCAAGTTCCCAGATCGAGCAATTTGTTTCTATCCAAAATGTCTATTCCATCTGTAATCTCTCCTACATCATGCAATAAACAGAATCAGGAGCTCCCTGGTGCTGGGTCCAATATCAGGAAGGAGATGTAGCTCCCCCCCAGCACAGGGGTAGGGAAGCTCTCTTCAAACCACAAGCCTTTCAAAGCATTACAAGGGGTGAGCTACAGGCTGTAATCACTTTCTATTTCAGAATTCATTCATCCAATCTACTGCAACAAGTGCCTCCATCCACACAGACCACAGAACCTCACTCCCAGGCTCCTGAGCTGCAAGAGCATGGCATTCCCAAGGCAAACTATGGCCAAGCACATCCTCAGTCATGCTGTCACCCTCATATTGCAGAGGAGGAGATTACTGCTGCAACCTTAAGGTTGCCCTTTCAGGCTGCAGAGGGCAGTTTCTGGTCCTTGCAGGGCACTCAGATGGGAATGGATCCCCACCTAGGTCTTGGTCTCAGTGAGTCCTGGGGTTGATCCAAAGGTCGATCTCTCTCTCCTAGTGAGAAAGCAAGGCAAAGGCTTATAAACCAGCTGGCGGTCACATGGAGACAGCTGCAGAAGATCTCCTCCCAGCCCTGAGGTCTCTGCGTGGGCAGCCCCAGCATCTCTCTGTGCAGGAAGCTGCATGCAGGCCCTGCCAGAGCTACTGGGCATGGACAGAGTGAGCAAGGCACCCATAGCAACGTATAAGGGCTTTGCGCTCATTTGCTCAGAAGCCTATCAGTGCTACTGGGCACTTTGGTTGAACAGCCTGGAGGACCCAGGACTGCAGAGCTTCACGAGGAACAGGCAGCGACATCAGTTTGGCTTCTTTGTACCCATGTTGCACGTGGCCAAGCAAAAGCATAACTCACAGCCCTCTGCTCCCACACACATGCTCCTCTGCTTCAATGAGTAACAGAGGTGCCAATGCTGTGTACCCAATGCAAATACCCTAACACACCCCAGACATGAAAGGGTAATGGGGTGTCTATCTGCACAAGATGGTCAGAAACAAGTGTCACCCATGGGCTTTCTTTCAGGGGACAGAAATTTCATGGCACATTGCAGCTGGCAGCGACAGCTCAGCCTCCCCCATTCAGCACCACTTCTGACTGCTGGTGCCCTGGGTGGATTACCATGCAAAACACATCAGTGTTGCGACACTGCCACTAACTTTAAGCCCATACCACTCTGCCGGGAGCTAGGGACCCCACACGGAGGAGCTGCAGCCTCTAAGCTGCCTTCTTTGAATAAACAAGGCAGGGAACAGATGCAGCATCAGGGACCAGCAGCTGCCTTGCAGGGTGGCTGTAGGCAAGGCAAAGAAATGAAACATGGCAGCTTCGCAGCTTGTCATGGGAAGCCTCTCCAAGGGGCAAAGCCAGGAAGGAACCTGAGCACAGTCCCCACTGCCTGGTACTGCATCAATCCAGGCAAGGCAAAAAAGCCATTCTGCTGTACTGCCTAGCCCTTCACAAGAAAATGCTCTCAAGTTCAGTTTGCTGGAAAGAGCAGGGGCTGGGAACAGCAGGGTCTGACACATTCTTTACTGTTCCCAGCATAAGGCCCACGTGCTTCTGGTAGCTGCTCCATTCTGCCTCTCCCCAAGCTCTTCACAACGTCCTGGTGCCTCCTCTCCTTCACCACCTTCCCAGGATGAACTGGAGATGTGGTTTAAGGCACATCTGCCAGACTTGCTCAGACTTGCTCCACTTATGCTTCATGAAGTCAAGAGTTTGTCAGCCCTAAGGCTCAGAGTAATGTTCCCATAATAAAAATGCTCTTTCACTCCCCCAAATCCATCGAGTACAGTGTTCTGTCTTAATTTAAACCAAAGTCATTTCCTTGGAGGATCCTGGGCTGACTCTGGGCATTCACATCCTTTGACAACTTTCCACCATCATAACATTATGATCTTTATTTGCCACTACAGTAAATAATCTGCTTCCTGGTTATGAAGAAACTGGACAGCTCTGATTTAAACAACCTGTCGCTGTCTTTGGCTGGGGAGCCAAATGGCAAGACTGATGGCCTCAGGCAGCGAATTAATCCCAGATGAAACACCAGTCGAGGGTGAGTAACCACCACCAGCACGTTGGGGTCAGGCGGGAGGCCGGCCACGCCATTTCTATTTTGGTCCCATCAGCAGGACCAGTGACGCAGGCTGGGAAGGGCTTGGAAAGTTTCTTCTCTCTCTCTGAGCTTGCTCTACAGAGTGACATGCATGAAGCAAAGCGGCAGGGGGCCCAGCCCATGGTTTCTTTAGCAGATTCCCACTGTCATCTCCACGGCTGGTCCCCTCCTTCAGTACGCACAGCTCTGTGCCTCCTGTAGAGGAGGGCACAAGGGATGTGCTAAAGGGAGGCCAGTCCCACAGCCCAGCTGTTCTGATCCAAACTCCCCAAACACCCTGGAGTCTTTCCCTCGCACATCCCAGTATGGTGCCACCCTGGGCAGGCAACATGCAGTGTCTGCCCAGGGCAGCAGCCCAGGGGAACCCAGTGTAAAGACAAAGCTGCAGCATATCACATGCAGAGCGCAGGCAGCGATTCCCAGGGCTGCAAAGACCTTCGCACCTCCCAAAGCGGAGAGAGCCTCAGGTGCTCAGCCACATGTTCTGATAACAGAAAAACGAGAGCCATCAGAATAAAACACAGTAAGCAGGAACAAGGTTGAGGGTCTCAGGGATCGCTCCAGGATCTGCTTCCTCCTGTCCTTCCCCAGCAGAATGGGACTTGCTCAGAGACCATACCCAGAAAAAATGACTGGCTCCCCAAGTTCCATCCCATCCCCCATCCAGCACAAACAGAAGTGGCAAAACTAGGGAGATGAGGAAGAAGAGGAGGTGAGAAGGGGAGACTGTGGAGAAAAGCAACCTGTGACCTGATCCACAGCAGCATGGAGGTCCCTGAAGGTGCCAGGTTGGTGGCCGTGGCTGCAAGGCAGTGGTGGGCCAGCCCTCCCTAAGCAAGTCCTATTGTGGAAAGAGAACGCTTGGCTTCTCCCTCTGCCTCCCTCCCGTGCTGCAAACCCTGACATTGCTGTTAAAAAAAACAGATGCACTTCCTCTCCAAACAGACCCGAGGCCGACTTGCCCCCTGCCAGAGGTGCATGCGCCAGACGGGGCCCAGAATGAAAGGTGTGCCCCCAGCGCCCAGCTGTGGCCAAAGGATGCCACCTCTTCTCTTGGAGCAGCAAGAGGAGTATAAAGGGAAGAATCTGCCAAAGATGTGATCCTCTTCCACCTTCTGGGGACCTCAGTAAAGATAAAGGGGTTTGCAAGCCTAGCGTGGAGAGCCTGTGTTTGTGCACATGAGGTAACTTGCTCCTGAGTTATGAACAGTACCTGGTCTAGGTGGGCTCACAGATGTCTCAGGAGCTTTTTACCTCCCCTTATTGCTGTAACCCCCCTGTAGACCTCTCGCAGTCAGGCTGGGGATTTGCCATCACACTTTACCACTATCCAGGTCTCTCAGTCACCCCCAGGGTGCTAGGGGTGTTCCTGGCCAAACACAACCCAGATCCCTTTTGGGGCCATGAAATTCAGCTCCACTTTGGCACTTGCAGAGAGGAGAACAGAGGTCATGCTGAACACTAGCTCTGCTACACGTGGAGCTATTGTTATTTTGGTCATTTACCTTGTGATGGGAACCTACAGTCATCCACACAGCCATAGTGAGTCAGCACTGATGGCCACAGCTGGGACCTCGTACTTTCACACCGTGCCTCTTCTTGCCTGCCCCTTCCGTTTGTCTACATGTAATGGCTAAAATTAAACAGGGAGCTCTACTCCTCTATGTGCAGGAGTGTGCATGCATTTAGATGGTGCCCAGTGTTCCTTGGGGTCTGGAGAGAGACTACAGTAAAACAATCATAACAAAATGTCAGAGAAATTTGCTGCCAGCTCGGCAAAGGCGGCTAGCTGCCTTCTCTGATGGGTATCCATTAGAGGATACCATTAACCAGAGAGGAGCCAGGCCTGGAGGCTGAGCTGCACCACCATCTCTGACACGGCAGAAGTAGCGAATGGTGCTTGCGAAACAGCAGGAACTGAGGGTGGGTGGGGACAGTGAACAAACCTCCACACTACCAAAGCTTCTGTGGGGATTGTGTTCAGCCCTTTTCTCACAGTGCAAGGGGGGAAGGGGAGCTGAAGATACCCAGGGCAGGCAGGAGAAGATGTTCACCTGATCAGTTCTTTCTCCCCTCAAACCCAGCAGCTGCTGAAGGATGGAAGGCTTTGCTCCTTTCCCTCCGCAGGGTGCATGCCCTTCGGACTTCCCTTCTCAGTGCTAGGAAATGGCCAGCTGCCACTAGCGGCTGAGCAGGACGCAGCATCCTCACAGCCCCAGGGAGGAAAGAGGAAATTAAAACTGTGCCGTAACTAACCACCCATTCAGAGCAAAAGAGTCTGGTAAGAGAGAACGTGCAGTTCCTCCCCAGCCCCATTTCCAGCCAAGGGAGCTTCTCTCCAGCTGCCCCACACATGCCCTGCTCTCCCTGTCCCCTGCAGTCTGTGCACAGCAGAGACTCCAGCTAACACCACCTGCTGCTCCTCACCCCCGCCACAGTACCATCTCCCTCCTGGGCCAGGAGGACCTGGACTTGCAAACAGCAACAGCCCAGCGGGATGTCCAAGGCAGATTCTAACTGCCCCCCAATCCTTCCAAGTCAAACAGACCAGCAAAACATCAGGTCACTGGTTCTCCAAGTCCCCTTTCCTAGAGGCAGCAGGAGTGGGAAGCCCAACAGCCCCCTCTCCTCATGCCAGCCAGACAAACCTTCCTAATGCCATTCTCCTCTCCCCCATGACTTACAAAGCCCTCACCCTGCAAACAGTTACATGGGCAGCAAGGGAGACCTTAGGCTCTCTGTGCTGCTGTCACAGGTTTCAGTCTGCTGTGTTCAAGCAGAAACCACTGCTCGATACTCCTCAGCCTCATGCAGCCCTTTCCAAGAGCAAAGCTTTCCAAGTGAGGAGACCCTGGTCCCATGAACCTGAAACCACATCACAAATGGTGGCCTCTGCATATGCCTGCAAGGGAGGGACTGTTCAGCATCCCTCAGAAACCCAGTTCCCAATGATCTCCACCTCTGGCAAAGTCTGAGACTAAGACAGGAAAGACACCTCCCATTTCTGCATCCTAAGCCTTCACTGTGGCCCTGTGACTAAACAAAGCACATGCGGAGTTGCCACGCAAGAGGAATTGGTTGGTGACCTTGATACCAAGTCTAATTTTTGGTTTCACTTTTTCACCTCGTGGCAGCAAGCTACGAAGTCTTTTTCTCCCTCACCTCACGTCAAAATTAGCTTCTTTTAGCAATGTCAAATCTACCACTTCTGTGTTTTGCTAAGTGTCAGCTTTTCCCTCTGCTACATATGGCAGGGCAGGAGAAGTTCTTTTTTTTTATTCTCCTTTGCCCCTTTTTATTTTAAGTGCCCTCAGCATATCTGCTCTTACGTGCTTCCTTTTCTTCTCTCATCCTAACAGCCCCATGTCTGCCAGCTTCTGCAGCCTCACTGATGGGTTCTTTTCTCCCACTGTCCTTCAGAGAGGAGATCCCAGGGGAAGAGGTGCTGCTGGTGCGGAGAGTAAACCCTACCTGGTGCAGGCTAACACTTCGCTGCAGATCAGTAGCGCAAGGCTGCCTCGCTGCTCCCTAAGTTTCTCCACTCCCACAGGGTGATACCAGATGCTTCAGAGACCACCAGCACAGAGAAGCAACCCAGGCTCCAGGTGCAGAGGCTGAGCAGGTCCCTTTGTGTAGTTCTGAGTGCTACCAGGCCACAAGAGCCCGTGCAGCGGCAAGCTGGTTCACAGCTGCCTTGGCTGGAGGTTTGGCTCCGAGCACTGGCCAGCCTGCAGCAGCAGCTGACAAAT
>NW_010423193.1:13942-16457 GCF_000710305.1 Buceros rhinoceros silvestris
CTGCTTTGGCGGGAGTTTGGCCTCGGAGCACTGCCCAGCCTGCAGCAGCAGCTGACAAATAGAAGCCAGCAAGCTCACTGGCCACTTCACTCATGATAACACAAAAAAGCTCCATGTTGACACTTCGCAAAGCCCTCCCTTGCAGGAAAGAGGAAAGCAAAATCAGAAGACAAGGTCAGCGACCCTGCCGATGGGGCAGCTGAAGCAAGCCCCAGAAAAGGGGCCTTCGCTACACAGCAGAGAGATGAAGAGCTCCAAAGATCGACTGTGCCCTCTGGTGTTCAACCCGTGGCTCCTTGGGCCTCTCCAAACCCCATCCACCTCCCCTCTGCAGAGCGCTACCACTGCCTCTCCTCCCTAACACCTCCAACCACAGCACTCTCTAGCAGCACTAGGACACAAGACTTTTGTGTCTACAGGGTTGGGCAAGCTGGAGGCTGATCAGGAAACTCAGAAAGGCCCAAGATACAGTGTGATACCCAGAGAAATCATTCAGCAGAAGCCATGAAGCAGCAGTTCTCACCAGGGGTCTTCCACTACAGAGCTTCTGCACAGCACTCTCACAAGTGCAGCCAAATCCTGACCAGGCTGATGTGCTGCTCCTCAAGGACCGCTGCGTAGAGAATCTGGGAACGGGGCCTGGGACTTGTCCCTACCTCCACATCTCCTCAGAGCACTCGTGAGCCCCCACACCATGGCTCGCCTAGGTATTGGCTTCCACATAACTACATCCCAGCATTATGACTGCCTCCCAGACCCTGGTTTTCCACCACGTTTGGCAGCTCCAGGCCTACTGAACTTGAGGCTGTTTTGGCCATTTGGGTCAGCTTGGATCTTCAAAGTGCTCAGCACGCACAGGGTCTAAGTGTATAACCCTCATGCCCACAACGGTTAGGATATGGAGGAGGAAGACCTCAACTGACCTTCACCCCAAACACCAGCGAAACAAAGGCTGCCATGTTAACTGATGAAAGTCTGGCAACAAGCTGCCCTCTTGAAAAAGGTTAGCGTCACATGCAGCAGTTAGGCAGCCTGGCTTTTGGCAGCCTTGGTTAGTGCCAGTTAGTGAGGTGGGGTGAGATGTGGGTGGCAGGGAAGAGATCTCTTGAGCAGAAACATTGCGGCAGTTGCTAGGACTGAACAGCCCATGCAAGTGAGTAAATAAACCATGTATTTATACACCGCTGAATGGTGCTTTATCCTGCAGATGCCCATTGACCAGGCTGGCTGCCCTGCAGACAAGGGAATATATCTTTGTGGGGCAGGTAGAGTCAAGAGACACAAAGAGAGTGGTCAGTAAGCACTCCCTATAAACATGTCTGGCCACCTGGCACAGGGCACTGTCCTCCCCCCCCATGGCTTTGCTATCCCAGTGCCATCCCTCCACCCTACAAGCTCTCCCCACAGCCCTGGCATTTGCAGACCACAGAGGCCCCAGTGGCACCTACACCATTGCCCCTGCTGTCAGCTGTGGAGGTCAGTGCAGGCCTCAACAAGTCCATGGAGCTGGGGTCAGCAAGCATGTTTCTCCTTTTGGAGACAGGCAGTGAACATCAAGCAACACACTCCCGCTTCTGGAATGCTAACCCAGTCCACAGATATCGCCAACCGCACCCAGCCAGCTGCAAGAGCCTAAGGGTGGTCAGTCCCTGCACCTCCACGGGGTGTATAACTCAGGCAGTGGGACCAAGCTGGCACAGAGCAGTTGCTCTGCTTCCCTCCCTCCCTGCACTGACCTGGCTCCTAGCAGCCTTAACCTCGACTGCTGGCTCTGGGCATGGATCTTAATTTCAAATAAATCACAAAGGCACTCACCAAGCATGGAGAAGCACTGTTTGGGCAGGGCAGCTTGCCTGCTCCCTACTCTCCAGCCCCTGTAGGCGGGCATCAAGCCCTGGGAGCCTCAACCCACTGCCAGCCAAGGGCTGGGGAGCAAAGCTCTTGGTGACCCAGTGCAGAGGGGGAGTACCTTTCTCAGGATCCCACTCCCCCGCCAACAGCTGCCCCCACCACATATCATTCCTCTGCTGTTCAAACGACTAGAAAACTCATGGGCAGCAATGCTGTTCGAGCCCAGACAAGAGGTCCTTGTTGGAGGCCTCTGCCAGAGCATCTCTTGGCCCCAGGCCAACCCATAGCTCAACCAGGAGACAGCCTGGGGAGCAGGGTGCCCCCAAGCATGCATCCTGACAGCTCTCACAGGTCAGGAGCCCTGCCATGTGAATCCTGCCATCTGCAAGCCTCCAACAGCCATCCTTACAAACATCCCCCCTGCCACATTTCAGCAGCAGCAGTTGCCGGGTGCCTGTGCTACAGCAAGTGCTCTTGCATGGTGACCTCAGGCTTGGGTGGTAAGAGGCTTAGTGCTGGATCCGAGCGGCTCCCAGCCAGGGTGAGGGTGGCAAGGCAGAATGAGATACAGATAATCTGCTTGAGAAGGAACTTTCATACAAAGGGGCTGGCATGTGGGCTGGCACGTGGCTGGCTGCACCGGCTCCTCCCCCTCTCCCGGCTC
>NW_010423193.1:16526-22334 GCF_000710305.1 Buceros rhinoceros silvestris
GGCTGTCATGTGGGCTGGCGCGTGGCTGGCTGCACAGCCTCCTCTCCCTCTCCAGGCTGGCTATGGGCTGTACCTGGAGGCTGGGAGCTTGGATGGAGGCTTTGAGCTGTCTTAGGTACTTCTGCCCTGTGACACTCCATTGTCATCACACTAGTAAGCCTTATCCCAGAGAGAAGGTGAGACAATCCCTCACCCCCCAGCCAGGAGGGAGCAGGAAGCAAGGAGTGCCCCCAATCTCTGGCTCTGGATCCACCTGGGCTACCAACAGTTAAGCAAGGGATGGGCTGTTCTGGCACCCACGTTTCCTGTGGGAGCCGAGCTGCACCAAAATGAGGGGAAAACCCTCTGCAACAAGCCTCTTTGTTAGCTGCCCTGACTTCCTGGGACGGCCAGTCATCAGCGACACGTGACTTTCTGCAAAGCCACAGCCTGCTTCGGAGCTGAGGTGGCTCCCACCCCATAGAAAGCCAAGCTTCAGCTGGCGAGCAGGGGAAGGGAGAGGGGGTGAGTGGAGCTGAGGAAGTGGCAAACACTGAGCTCTTCCACGCCAGTGCTGGGTGGGATTTCACACCTTTCTGGTGGGGACCCCCTCCATAGGGCTGTGACCAGGCTGCTAGAGCTTGCTATAAGCTGGCATCCTGTGGTAATGCCAAGGGAGCAGCAGCAGCAGCTCAGCCATGCCCACGAGGTGTCAAGGCATCTCCCATTGACATGGGGCACGTGGAGGACAAGGTGGCAGCCAAAGGGTGGGACTACCTCCAGACAAGTCTCCCTCTGCTCACAGAGTAGGGCTTCATACACCAGTGCCACATACCTACTGCCCTGCACTTGCATCTTGGGCAGCCTCCCCCAATTACCCCGAGAGAGGTTCTCCAGCTCCACCAGTCCCTGCCAGCTGGGCAGGGCTTCTCCAAGATGGGGGTGCTTAGCTCATTTCCCCAGGCCCTGAACCACCAGAAAAGGCTGACAGCTGCGAAATGGTCAAAGTTTGGGCGGGCTTCTCCCAGGTGAGGGAACAACACCCACAGGTAGAAAGTGGAACTGGCAGCCTAATCCAGACAGCACAACCTGCCCAGCAGGCAGGGCTGAGGCAGGAAGCCTCCCTGTCTGGGAGGGCAGGAACTGGAAAAAGGTCCTCTCAGTTACTCCGATGACAAAGTTTCTCCTGGTGTCAGAGCACATGGTTAACTATAAAGTTAACACCCTCAGGCTCCAAACCCTAAACCGAAGGCAGGAGAACAGCACTGGGTCTAACGCAGGTATTCAGTGAAGCCAGAAGCACTCCACCCCCTGGGCACCGGCCTGGCCAGCACAGCCTCATTGTTTGCCTTGGCAGACAGAGCTTGACCCTCCACCAGATGTCCTGATGGGGAGGAAAAGAACCCTTCTCAGCTCCCAAACAGAGACTGCAGCTACTGTCAGGCCTGGAAGCTGCAACCGAAACACGAGGTATTACTTTTGTAATGCTGGAGAGCTGGGCCAGGGAAAGTTCCCAGGCTTGGGATAGCAAAGACAGTGCCACTTAATCCCTCAGAACATGGTGCCTCGTCAAGGACCAGGAGAACAGGTTTCCCCTATTTCCTTGCCTTGTCCACATCCCCAAGTCAGTCCTGCACTAGACTCCCTACCAGCAAAATTTTCCAGCAGAAGCCATTCACCTCCTGCCAGTCCCTGTCTCTTCCAAAAAGGATGATTTATGGGCCCAAGGGTGAGCCTAAGCCTCAGCCTGCAGCCCTAGCTCTGCTCCCGAGTTCAGCATTTCAAAGACAGCACCAATTTACAAGAACCAGCAAGCAAGCAAACACGTGGCTGAGAGCTAACTCAGAAGCTTCAGCTCACAGTCACCTGAGAAAAAGAAACCAGAGCTCCACTGAGAGCAGAGCTGAAAGTTCTGTTTAAAGGCTTTGCCAAGTCTCTGGGGACAGTGTCTGCTCTCCGTGCACGGCACCATGACGAGTGAAAGAAATCCTGCTGGCATCCCCCACCACTTGCTGGAGCTCAGGTTGCCTTCCACAAGAGCATCCCCCTCATTGCAGAGGGCTGGCCTCACACTATGAGCTTCTGCTCTTAGTCCTCAGGAGGACCCATGCAATTAAACAGCCCCCAAACTCTCCCCCACTTGTACCATCTGTGGCTCTGCCTCTCCCCCTCAACACTGTCTTTCTGCAAAGACCCATGCCTGCTCCCAGTGCCCCCCCCACCTCTCCACCATCCTTCTCTCTTCCCATTGCTTTTGTTCAAAGGAGAGATCCCTTCTCTCAGCCCCTGGGGAAGATTACAGGGTTTCCTGGAAGGGACGCTCCAATTCCTAAGCAGATTAGAGGTCCTGCCACCTTCTCCAGTGCAGGCACGCTGCAGCCCCTGAGTTCTGATCTCAGGAGGACAGTCGAGCTGCTGGCAGGTACCCAGGGCTGGAAAGACATGGCCAGCTGCAAGCGGGAACCACGCCAAGGAGAACCTCAGTCTCTGGGAGCAGCAGGGTCCCTTGCTGCTCTGATCCTTCCCTCCCTTATCCCAACAGCCCCAACACAAGCTGGCAGCCACTCCAGCCTTGCTCTGCCAGAAGGATGCGTTGGCTGCCAACAGGCACAGCTGCTCAGTTGCCCGACACTTTCTTTCCCCACCTTGGTGATACCAGAAGTCCCCCAGCCACTCCACAGAAGGTCAGGCACAGAGCAAGGAGCACAGAACAAACACAACAGCAAGAACAGCCCTCCCAGCACATCCCACCTGCCCTGCAAACATGGCCAGGCAGTTGACAGCTGGGGGCTCCCATAGGTGTCACTGGCCTGGGCCCAGCTAATGTCACCCATCACCTGTGAGCAGGACAGGGAGCAGAGGCTGGAGGGTTTCAGAGCTGGAGGGATACAAAATCTGCATGCACGGAGGAGGAGGAGGATTGCTCAGCAGCTAGCTGGCAACGAGGTGCATTGTGAAAAAGCCTGTCCTGAGGTAAGCACTGCTCTCAGCCTGCCAGCATGCAGATCACAAACTTCAGGCTCCTCACCACTGTCTGGTCTTCCCCCAGAACGCCTGGGGCTTATCCCACTGAGTCACCCCTCTACTGTACCCACACTGGGGGAAAGCAGACCCAAAGCCCTGCATCCTGACTGGACCTGCTCATTGGCCAAGGGCCAAGCAGGTTTGAGGGGACACAACAGGATCCCTCACACAGTGGGGATGGGGAAGCCTGGGCCGCCATCCCAGCAGTACATCTCCCCCGGCTTTCACATAGGTGTGAGCATCAAGCTGCAAGAAAGCGGGTGACAAGCAATGTCCCAGAACAACATAGGCGGGAGCTCGACTCAGCTTCTTGAGTGTGGTTTACCCACACCCACAGACCTTCCCTGGGGCAATGCCAGGTGCCCCTAAGCTTGCATGCAAGCTTCAGTGCCAGGCCTGCCAAAGGACGACAGCTGAAAACTCAGTCCCACGCTTTCTGCAAGGCAACTGTCTGCCTCAGTCGTGGCTACACTCCCTGCTTATGCCATCACACATACCTCTTCTGAAGAGAAACGTGTTAAAGACCCTAGAAGCCCACAGAAAAGACCCATTTCAGCAACCCACCTCTCCAGCATAAGGGAGAGCAAGAAAGGGAGTTCGTCCTTAGCACTCACGCTCCCTCCCCAAGTTCCGCCCCAAGAAAAGGTAAACGGTGCTGTTCACTTACAGCACAAGAAATGGAGTACCAAGGAAGGAAATTTAATCCTAACCACCCATTATCTGATCAGCCCCAATCCCTTCATCAGCCCAGTTAAAAGAATTGCCCATCCACAGCCCAGATACACGTATAGTGCACTTGTCTCCATCAGCTCTGGAGCCAATTACTCCACCCTCCTGTAAGACAATTACAAGGTACAGAAATAAGACAGCTTGCGAAACACAGAAGACTAATGCACTGCCAGAGGCCAGACTCTGGGGACTTGCCCCTCTTTTGCTTCAAATCCCCTCAGGGCTCACCTTGCCCGGCAACAAGAAAGGCTCTCTTGCCATTTTGTAGACCTGTCCCTCACCTGGCTATAGCCATGCCTTCCAGTGTTGCTGCAGCTAGAGCCCAGCAGCGTGTGCCCGCCTTGGAAGACCTCTCTCCTTGAAGCTAGGGCTCTCTGGAGACTCACCACTGCTAGCGAGCAAGCTCCTGCACATTGGCTAAGTTTCCTCCAAACCCGCTTCCCAGCCACATACGCTCTGGCTACAGCCCAGAATCGAAGAGGGTGCAAATTTCCTTACTGGTGGTAGTTGGGAAGCATTTGGGAGTTAGAGGCTGTCTGTAATTCTCACTGAAAGGAAGTGCAGTAAAGCCTTTCCCTGTAATTACCTCAGAGGAAGTGGAACTTCATGTCGCCCATAGCTCTGATGCTCGAATTTGGGCATGAATTTGGTGGCGTGCAGCCAGTTATGTGGGAGCCCCTTGGGAATCTCTCCTCACTCCCTTGCAGCTCCAAGTGCTGCATTTGTCACCTCCAGCCAGAGAAAATTGGGTTCACTGTCAGCAGAAGAGCAAAAGAAACATCCACGCACCAAACAACCTGATAGGCATTTCCAGATGTCCTTGCAGACGTACTGGCCCCCTCCTGCTTGGCCATCCCACTTTGCCTCTCCCCCACATGTCCGTGCTGCAGAAGGTTGTTCACACACAGAGAGCTTCCCCTTGGTGCAGGAACAGCGCCTCGAATCTTTGGGAGCCAGAGAGAAATGCTATACAGTATTTAGGACTGGTCAGGGACTGCCAGGAGCTCCAGATGGCCACTGCCACCAGCTCTGAAAACAGAGCAGAGAAAACATTACCCTGCGGTAGAATGACCCTGCAAGCCCTCCACTCCCAGCTCCATCTTGGTTGTGGAGGTTGAAATTGAGGCCTTTCCCCTCCATCCAGTACCTGTGACACCACCTGGAAGCACTGCAACGTGCTTTGGGCCACCTCATATGCCAAAAACACTGATGAGCTGTAGCAAGTTCAGCAGAGGGCCACCAAGATGGTTGGGGTCATGGGCTACTGGATATAAGGACAGGCTGAGATATCAGGAGTGGTTTGGCCTCCAGAAGAAAAGGTTAAAGGAGAGTATTATTACTGTCTTCAGCTACCTGACTGGAATGTACAGAGAAGGTTGAGCCAGACACTGCCCAGAGGTGCACAGCCACAAACTGACGGACAACGGCCACAGGCTGCAACAAGGGAAACTCTGAATAGAAATCGGGGGAAAAAATACCCAGGAGTTGAAGCACAGCAGCAGGTGCCCAGGAAACTGCAGTCTCCACCCTGGTGACACCGAAGCCTCAACATCAGCAGTCTGATCAAATTCAGCCCTGCTTCGAGGCAGCAGGCTGGACCAGGTCACCACCAGGGGTCCCTTCAGACCTCAGTTATTCAGTGTTTTTACACACCTCCGGACGGCAGGAGCGCAGCTTTGCTTACCGCGGGCCGACAATCCCCCAAATCCCACGACGCCAACAGCAAGGCTGCGGGAGGTGCGAGGACCCCGGCTGACTTTGGGAGTGAAGGGATACCAGCAGGCGGCACAGGACCCGCACAGCCGTCGCCCCGGCGCTGCAGGACTGCCGGTTTTGAAGCCAAAGCACGGGACGCGTGTGCGGGGCGGAAGACAGGCAGCTCTGACTCCAAAGATGAGGCTCTGACTTTTCTGGGGAGGAGAGCGGGCACGGCGAGAGCGATCTTCCCAAATTCCCATTGCTCGTGTCAAGAGATCAAAAGGAGGAAAACGCAAACTCAGCCCCCTCCGTTCCCACATCACGTCCCTCATCCCTGGGCGGCTGCACTAGCCGGTTAACTTTATAACCGCGCTCAGC
>NW_010423194.1:0-1372 GCF_000710305.1 Buceros rhinoceros silvestris
CCCTATTCCTTCAAAGGTTGCACAGGTCTTGATGACTTCTTGGTAACAGATGTTGAGGTTTATGCAGAAGACTTTGGAGATGAAACATGGGGAGAAACGAAGGTAACATGAAATTCTTATGTCTCTTTTGATCTTTATTACCACAATTTAAAAATCCCCCGTCTAATCTGATCAAGAACCTGCTGGCACATAAAAATGAAATCTTTCAATATTAGGGTCCTGAAAAGGAAACGAACGTAAAGCAGCTGTGGAAGAGCAGGAGAGAAAACGGGTTACAGAAGAAACACGCTTTGAGGAATGGTTTAAGAAAAAGCTAGAAAGAAAAAAAGACTCTGGAAAGGATAGAGCGGGGAGGAACAGTGTCCAGGAGGAAAAGCTTTAATTCTTGTTTGAAGAAGTTCACTTTTTTCTTTCTTCAATCTCTCCAGAGGCTTTGATGGCTTGTTAACGGCTTGTTGGAGAGTGTGGAGCTGCAGCAGCGGTGGGTGCTCCTGTCCGAGGGCCGTGGGTCACTGCAGCCGTGGCTGCCCCGGCGCTTCTGCCGGCGCTTCTCCACCGACGGAACGTTCCAGCTCTCTGGGGACCTGCTGACGGTGCTCTGTGCACCCACAGGTCTGTCCTTAGGAGTTTAAATGCGTTCAGGCGATTTTTCCCCCTACGTACAGCCTCTTAAAGGAGCTTGTGGTTTTTTGCTAACAGGGTGGGTGGGGAGGGGTTTGAATCGGGGAATGATGATGTGCCTGGTTTTCTGTCTGACCTCTGTTCAGTCACTTCCTTCATCCCTCCTCAACTCTTTCTGCATCTCCTTCCCCGCCCCCAAGAACTTAATGCTGTGAATCTAGCAAAAGCTGACGGCAGACTCTCGGAGCAGCAGTTCTGCCTTCAGCAGCCCTGTGCCGTGAGGAGACTCTGGGGAACCCCAGCTCCAGCCGGGCCAGTCTCTAGCCTGGGGAGCCAACGAGGTCAAGTTCCTTTGCTTCTGCTTGACCCCGTGACACAATTCCGATGTCACTGCGGGGCGAGGAACGAGGGAAGCTATTGAGCCGCGCTGTTAAGGACAGTCACCCTTTGCCTTTTCCGAAGCAAACCCCTCTGGGTGCAGCCTGCGTACGGCCACGGTGATCGAGCCCTGATCGTGCTAACGCAGCGTTTACACGCTGTTAACTTCGGTATATTTGATGCCGAATATTTGATTGCAGACTAGAGGAATCTTAGTTTGGTGAGGTCTGTTCTGACAAGGTTTAGTGTAGCGCAGTAACACAACTTGGTTAGTCCCGGGTGAAGTTGGATGCTGATCACGCCACCAACAGGTCGGTCGGTGCCTTGACTCGGTTACCGGGAGGTCAATTCCACCGGCGCCTGCAGCCTCCCC
>NW_010423195.1:0-665 GCF_000710305.1 Buceros rhinoceros silvestris
TTTTATCGCGTCTTTTTCTAATGTTTTAGGTGGACCTTTCGAAAGACCTCCAGCACTGGGAGTCCCTGAAGCCTGAGGAGAAGTACTTCATTTCTCATGTCCTTGCCTTCTTTGCTGCCAGTGATGGCATTGTCAATGAAAACTTGGTAAGTGCGTAGAAATGGTCCTGACAGAAAAACGACTTTGTGGCGATAGCCTGATAACTACGTGTTTGACATGCTTGCTGGCTGATCTATCTTGTTTGCTAGATCACTCCACTGTTACCGCATTGTAATGTGTAATGGTGTCCTATGCTAAGTAGCCAACTGGGGTTGCTTTTGTAATCCATAAATTTGCCAGTATCTCAAGGGGCACTGAGTATTGCCTTACAGTAACACTTGCATCATTCAGAGCCCTTGTTCTGCTACTGCCCTCAGTGCTCTTCCCTGTAATGGGGGATGAGTAAAACTATGAAGTTTTCACATTTCTCTTGGGACCAAAATTAATTCACAGTTTGGAGGTGTGAGGTGCTCCTGCTGTTCGTGTTGCTGTTAATAATCCACATGCCTGGAATTAATCTGAAGAGGGTTCTGTGGGCTGAGCAAGAGCTGTTATAGACAGCCTCAATGCCTCTACTCTGCAACTTAGTTGTGATTTTGCCAAACATTTATTTCCTCTAGGTGGAG
>NW_010423195.1:773-19442 GCF_000710305.1 Buceros rhinoceros silvestris
CGGTTCAGTCAAGAAGTACAAGTCACAGAAGCTCGTTGTTTCTATGGCTTCCAGATTGCCATGGAAAACATACATTCAGAAATGTACAGTCTTCTTATTGACACCTACATTAAAGATTCTAAGGAGAGGTTTGTACTGCCTGATGATGAAATGTTAAAAACTCTTTAAGTGTTCAGATTTAAATGGTGCGTATCGGTCACTCTGACTTTAAGGCTAAGTTTAGGATATAAACTAGATTTATATAAAATGCTCCTGCTGCTTTACTTCAGAATATATTTCTCCTCTGACACGTATGACCAAGAACTCACATAAATTGAGTGAAACTGAAACCACTGAATGGTGAAATAAAAGAATGGATTGTAAAAGATGGATATAAAAAAGGAAGTATAATAAATTACAGTAAGTGCTTGTATGGAGGACCTCTGCACCTCATAGAAAGCTTTGAAGGAGTTTCTCTGAGAATTACATCACTTTTGTTAAAATGTCATCTTTAAAGTCCATTTGGTTAACAGCTAACATAATGTGCTGCCCTTAATTGACTGTTCTGCTTGCAGGGGGGAAAGCATGTAACATTTGCTGAAAAGAGGTATTTGCTCTTGATTAAAAGTAAAACCAAAGTGTTAGATTTTCATAACAAAAGGAATAAATTCAAGAATGGTATCTTAAAATTAAATGCAGGGCTTTGAGCTGACCAGACTGAGTTATTCTGGTGCTGTCTTGTCAGACCAACACCCTGTTGAGTGAAATGTCATGTGGTATAGCAATGCTATTTGCAGTCTAGGTATATTTAATTGCTCCTTCTTGGTAGGAGGCTATGTCATTTGTAGTCTTGAGATGCTTAATTCCAGTAAATGCTTAAGAACTGCTTACATGAGAGCTCTGGTGCCTTGCCACTGGGAGGCTGGTTGATCTGTACGTTTGAAAGCTGTGTTCAAGTACAACACTTGATGAAACAGTATTCCTTTTGATATTGTCGTGGGAATTCATGTTAGCTGGTGTTGATGTGATGGGTAGGTGATGTAAAGCTGTTTGATGGGTGCAAAATAAGATGGGGAAGGAAGCAATTGTCAGGGTGAAGGTGCAGAGCACTGGTAAGTGAACAAGACCATTTTTGGCAGTGAATGTTTGTTGCACTAGTTGTGCTGATATCTGATCCTAATGAGTTTTATCTTTCTTAGGGAATTCCTTTTCAATGCCATTGAAACGTTACCTTGTGTTAAAAAGAAGGCTGACTGGGCCATGTGCTGGATTGGGGACAAGAAAGCAACATACGGTGAGTATACATGTTGAAAGCAAAGTGGAATTCCTTCCCTAAAAAATATGGAGGAACCACCATTTCTCCTGACTTCACAGGGGTTACTGTTATCACAGGGAGAGCACATGCTCTGTGGTATAAGATACTGGTATCATTCTGCAGATGAAGAAAATTATTTCCTCTTTCAAATGAGCTACTGACATGAATCTTGTTCAAATTGCTGGCATTTTGGATAATGGTAGATCATGTGGCAATCTTCATATGCCTGGCTATATGATTGAATTGTAAATTGCTGTCATGTCTGCTGGAAATAGAGGGCTGGAGCAGTTCTGGCTGTACAGCTGGAGGCTGTAGCTCCTCTGCTTTACTGACTCTCGATGTCTTGCTTCAAAGATGAGATGAGATGGTATAGATGATAATTTTGCTAATATTAAAGCATTCTTCATGGTCAAAGTTCCTTACTTTTTTGAAGATGGGAAAACAGTCTTAAATCAGCTGCTGAAATGACTGCTGTCTTTGAGTGTGCAGTCTTGGAAAAAGAACAGTATTGATGGTTAGACTCAGGGAATGATCCTGGGCTTCAGCTATTTAGTAGCTACTCTGTTTAAAATTTTGCTTAATGACCAGAAATTGTTACTGTAATTTTTTTAAGAACAGGCTATAGCATACTTGAGCAGAAACTTCATTCTCCTTGGAGGATGCAGTTCACTGGTCTCTTTGCAGGTTCTGGGTATTAATGCTGTTAAGTTTTCTGTGCGATACTACCAATCTTCTGTTAACAGGCGAACGTGTAGTAGCGTTTGCAGCAGTGGAAGGAATCTTCTTCTCTGGCTCTTTTGCATCAATTTTTTGGCTGAAGAAAAGAGGATTAATGCCTGGGCTCACTTTTTCTAATGAACTCATCAGCAGAGATGAGGTATGAATCAAATTCTAGCTGTTAAGATGATAATGTGCCACAGTAGCTTAAAGAAATGATAGTCAGTTGGAGCCTATATTTTAAAAAAGCAGTATATTTAGAAACAGGCAGTCTATGAAGCTCACTGAAGTGTGTAAAACAGGTTGTGGATCTTGCAGCAGAAAATTAATGAACTTTGCATTTTACTTCCTCTAAGGTAGTGTAAGGGTTCTCACCAGCTCTTGCACCCAGTATGCCTTGTCATTTGGAGCAAGTGCAGCTGGTACTGGCTGAACTTGCTTATTCTGCCTCCTGATTAGGCAGAAAGTTATCTGTAGATAACAGGAATGTAGCAAGTGCAAAGATGATGGCTAGTTATTCTGTTCTGCTGATTTGAGTGGCTCTTTTAAATCAGTGTTCCTAAAATAATCTTCTGGAACCTCTTTTCAGGGTTTGCACTGTGATTTTGCCTGCCTCATGTTCAAGCACTTGATACACAAACCATCAGAAGAGAGAGTAAAGGAAATCATCATGAATGCTGTTCTCATAGAACAGGTAATTGTCTGTGCCTTGTTTAGGAACTTGATGGCAATTCAGCAGAAAGTTGGGGAGCGGTTGGGTATAAAATTATCAGAGATGGTACAGAGCAAATCCTGGTTTCTACCCATAAAGTGCTTCTGTTATCTGCAGGAGTTCTTGACGGAGGCACTGCCTGTAAATCTGATTGGCATGAACTGCACTTTGATGAAACAGTACATCGAGTTTGTAGCAGACCGGCTTATGTTAGAACTGGGATTTAATAAGGTAAGGCTCGTAGTACACTGGATGTTTAATGGGGAAAAGATAATATTAATTTACTTCAGAAACCAAAATCCTAGAATGCAGCAATATTGGTATAATTTGTAAAACTGCTTAGCAGTCCTGCTGCTAGGTCCTGTTTAGAGACCCACAGAAGGAAAAGCAAAAGGGTGCTATTGAAAAAAGATATGTGAGAGTTGCTGTGCTTCTCTACTGCAACTAAAAGACAGGAACAAAGTGGAGAAGGTTTGGACCAGAGATTTTTGTTCACTACATAGTAAGCCTGCTGATGTTGTCATTAGACTCCTTCCAGCTAATCAATGCTCTCTCTTATTCAAGATGAAAGCACTTGCAGTGACTATAGTATTACCTTTGCATTTCAGATATATAAAGCAGAGAATCCTTTTGACTTCATGGAAAACATCTCTCTGGAAGGCAAGACCAACTTCTTTGAGAAGCGAGTAGGTGAATATCAGA
The DNA here is from genome assembly GCF_000710305.1 of Buceros rhinoceros silvestris. Lineage (NCBI taxonomy): Eukaryota > Metazoa > Chordata > Aves > Bucerotiformes > Bucerotidae > Buceros > Buceros rhinoceros. The sequence goes on from NW_010423195.1 coordinate 4,199, forward strand.
GGATGGGAGTCATGTCAAAGCCCACAGACAACTCTTTCACCCTGGACGCAGAATTTTAAATGAACTGAGACCATATAAGTTGGTGTGTCTTCTCCCCCGTTTGCAGGGAAACAGTAAATATATTAAGTCACAGTGTGACTTGATTCCTGTACTAAAATTCCACTCTTGAAAAGTGTGGAGATATTGGTACTTACCAGGAAGGTAGTGTAGCTCCAACAGTAAACATCCTTTTTTAGACTTTGCCACTGGTGTTAATTCATGGAATGTTTAGGTGTATCTCTTACAACATATGCTACTCCATTTTGTGAAAGATAGGAGGAAGATATGGGAGGTTATGGGCAGTGACCACTAGCTTCTGTTCTCCCCATAAACAAAGGAGCAGTTGAGAAATTCTAGTGTTAAGTTTGAATACTCTGCAGAAACTCTGGAGGCAACTACATGACTTCACTGCTTTCTTAGCAGGTTTTAAGTTTACCTTTTTTACTATTGTTTTAATAGTTTGTACATAAACCTGGCACTTTAATGATAAAAATAAAGAACAATCTTGTAACACTTGACAATGGTAGAATGCAAGTCTAAATCTTCAGACTTTTGCAACCTAACCTTTCATGACTTGTGCTTTTTCTGGGTATGTAACTTAAATGGTGCTGCAAATCAAACTATCCATTCTGAAATCTGAAAGAACGGGAAGAAACTTGGTATGAAGGGTGAAGAACATAAGTTGTGAGTACTGAGAAGTAACATGCAGCTGTCTTCTGGACTTAGTTGCTTTTTCTATAATACGTGGGAAGAGTGTCTCATATAACAATAAAGAGCTGGTTGAATTCAGTGTTGTACTGGTCTCAGTGCTCCAAGGGGCAAAGCTGTGTGTTAACTGCCTTCTGAATTGCAGTTTCTGAGGAAATGCAAGGTCTGCAAGAAATAGCTGCTTAGTCTTAGGTAGATGTCAAGTGAAGCATTACACTTAGCTCTGACTTTCATACCAGTTGCACTAAAGGGATGGTGTTTCAGAGTAAATTCTGCTAATTCAGGGCTGCAGTGGTATTATGCATCGTGCAGTTAAGTTTAGGTTTTAACACCTAGCAGTAGTGGAAACAAAGTATGTGCTTCAACATTGTTAGGTCGCTCTAAACGTGGAGCAATGGGAATGAGTATGCTTAATAAGACTTTGATAAGGGTGCGTGGTCTGTGAAGGAGTTCCCTGAGGTCTCAGATTAGAGCTCTTGGAAATGATCTGCAGTGAGGTTAAATGGCAGTGGGATAGACTGAAATTAGCTACTGCCTTGAGAGTTTATTCCATGATCTAACCTAACAATTCTGTCCCACAAGTCTGCCTTTCTTCAAGTGTAGTTGATAAGGAAAATAAAATTTATAGAACTTAGAGCATTTCCTTGAAAGGAAAGAATGCTGGAGTCCACTTAAAGTGCTCCCTCTCTTGAGGTATAACATATGTGGTGTTTCTTTAAGAGGTGCTGCCTTGGTATAAAATGAACTGACTTGCTGGTCTTTCCTTCTTTGCTCTTGATTGCCGTGAAGGTGATGGTGTGTGACTGTTCTTCCCCTGGGTCTGTGAAGCTAGCAGGATGTGCATGTTTCCAAGGTTATCCTAGGGAGTAAAAAACATAAATAATTAAAAAATCCCCAGCCCCAAAGTCTGGAATTCAAAGTAGAAGATAAGAGACTTAACAGATGGCTCTCTAATACCCCTGCAGCACTGATGTTGGTAACAGGTCAATGATTGCAGTGGCCTAAGAATATATTAGGAACTGGAATAGGGACAGGTTTAAATTGGATAGCCAGACACATTATTTAGAAACACTGAAACAATGCTATTTTTTTAAAGTTAGGCAGGTTCTGGCTAAAGATCAGCACTTTGTTCCCAGCAAATTGGACTTGTGCTTTTTCTTGGCTTTTCTTAATTTGATCAAAGCTTTGACTCTTAAGTCTGCAAAGCATCAGAGCTCATGCTGTAGAGCTTTGTCAGTTAGAGCATAAATAAGACAGTAATAATGTACTGAGATCAGTTTGGACCTAAGTATGAATTTAGCAGCTTCCAATTTATATTCAAAACTGTTAATTTATGTATTTCATTAATGTAGGAAAAAAAAGTAAGATTTCCCAAATCTACTACTAGGGTCTGTTATAGCTATCTCCTTCCCTCTTGATTCTTAGTATGTGCTAAGGATCAATACATGGAAATGCTTAGGGTGGAAAGCTTTGTTATCCTTAATTCTGGGAGAGATGCACTGGAATTGTATCTTCAACATAACATTGGAATTGGATGTGTGATGGCCAAGTAATTATTTGTAATGGTGGGTAGGAAGAATGTCCCTATTAGCCGAGTATTGCTCTTACAGAGTAATAGATACTGTAGACATGGATGCATTAGAGATAGATTAGATGGGAATTAAAAGTGATGCAATGAGAGAATAATGCTTGCTGTGGCTGGTATTAATCTGCTCCTGCTGCCGCTGGTGTCTAAATGCCTACTTTATGTACTTGCTCCAATGCAAATCAGTTTTTAGGGTACGGTCTCGAAGAGCCATACATCTGGCCCCACCTACTTTAATTCTCAAATCTCACAGATTTAAATGTCTTGCTCTTGCTTAGTTTGTATAGATCATGTCCAAACGCTGATAAAGTACTACTTTACTGAAAACAGATTACTTTCCAATTCGGCTGAGGTGCCAGTTGTTTCGACACTTGATCCTCTTAAGCTTTGAGGGGATAATCTTTTATTTCCTTACGAAAAATAAACTAATACTCTGAAAAATAAGATTCAGTAAAAGTTTAGCTGACCCTTTGGAATATGTTTTGGAGTGGAGTCTGGAGAACCAGGAGGGTTGTCAAGCAAAGTGAGGAAGGAGCTGACTTCTTTATCTATGTATGAATTGGAACAGCTGTCTAGTAGGGGTTCTGGCACAGTAATAGCTGCAAGCGAAAAGCAGTTAGGTTAGTAGAGGAAAAAATACTGAGGGATAAGTAAAACAATATATTTGGTGGTGCAATGCTCTGATGTTTGTCATTGATTTATGCAGAACTGATCTCTAGCTGTTCCCTCTGGTTTATTGCTGTTAAAATGAATGGATTTTAAGAGCAGCAGATAAAATGGAAGAAACCAGTAACCTCAAGCATGGTTTCTCTTTTTATATTTATTTCCTACTGTAATTTGTTAAAAATGCATGGGTTCAGGTAAGAAACCTTCCATAATTCTTTAACTGACATATTTTCACTTTAGGCTACGTGTCAAATGTTGAAAACCGTAGGCAAGGTAGAGGAGTAAGAGCAATAACCTAATGTCGGCCTTGTCCTCAGGAAGTGACTGCAACATTTGAGTGTAAAGACAAAAAGAAAATCCCCAGATTTCTCAAATTTCCTGGAGCGATTACAGCAATTTATGCCTAAAAGGGGTTAGAGAGCAGTTGCAGCTGCTCTTGCCTGCAGCAGGGCACAGCCAGCCTGCACATCTGAAGGCATATTGCCAGTGTGGTGTGATCCCTGAAGGGTAACTACTTCCTTTGCACCAGTCAACATTCAGAGATTTGCCTGGCAGAAAGCAGTAAACGAATGGGGTTGCGCTCATTCAAAACCCGCTTTTCACAGTTGGCCATGGCTTGTTTTCTTTTAAGCTGTTGGTTACCTTTGGCCTCTCTTTGTGCATGATGAACTATGAGAAGCAAATACTTTCATTAGGAAGGGTTTGAGAATTTTGGAGAGCTAACTCTTATGTCCTGCTTGCTGATGGACAGCTACCTTTTTGTTAGGAGCTCATCCCTTGGGAGCGTGATTTGCACAGCACTGACAGTTGTTTGGTTTCTGCAGTTAAAGTCTTTACATGAAGAGTGGCTGAAAGACTAAGCTAACAGGAAAAAAGCCTGATGTGTCAGTGGTTTTACTTTTGAAGTTACGCCCAGTTGATCTCTGAAGTAATAATAGCATTGCTACTTCCTGAGCCTGCAGAGAAATGGAGGGAAAACATTTATCCATTTGAGTGTATTGCAGACTTCAGTGATGAGATCTCACTAACACTGTTGATCAGCAGAAGAAGGTGGTGTTGGGGCTTCTGCTCTTAGACATAGCTGTGGGACACTGGGTGGAATGAAAGAACAACAGTTTTCATCCCCACATCTGAGCGTGGCTCACTGCTGCACTGCTAGGTGTGAGCTGAGAAATGTGTGGCCATCATGATCCAAGCAAACAGTAAATCCCAGGGCACTGACTGGCCACCAGAGCTGTGGTTCCTCACTTTAGTTTTCTCCCACACCACATTGTGTTCTTGCATCTGTTGGAGAAAAGAGTTTGAAGGAAAGTGCTTCACGCTCCAGAGGAATGGGTTATGTTAAAGCCCTCCCTGCTGTGAATGCTTATCCTTTTTCTGCAAGTACAAAATCTGAGATGCATCAGGGTGAAGAGTTTCAAATTAATACCTTTTCTTCCCCCCTCTGTTAGTAAATTTTTTTAGATTTCAATTTATAAAGAAAAGTACCTGGTGAAATGGCTTTGCAGTTCTTTCCTATAACCAAATCCCTCTTCTGCTTTTTCCCTGGTTATAATACAGTGTGTAGTTCATGCCACAGGCATGTTGCTTGTTTGTTTGCATGATGTTGTCTGTTCAGATGAAGATTACAGTGAATTACTAGAAGTTGCTTAAGCCATACAGCACTTAGGAGCATTTGCCTTATGCTGAGTGCTTGTGTGTTGAAGTTTTTCTTTTGGCCTAAGGGCAAAGAGTCTGGTGTTGGATACACACTGGTCCTTCTGAGATGCAGGCTGGGTCGAGTGTGTGTGAAAAGCATCCCAGGCCAGTTTCAGTTACAAGTAAGTAATTTCTATTTTCCAAGAACTGTAGGATTTAGCTTCAAGGAGGAGGTAGTTCACAGTTCTTTAGTATGGGAGTGCTGAGTTTCAAAGCTGTGCTTCTCTGTTCTCTTTGGGGTTAGGGGATGCTGCTGCTGCTGCTGCTTCAGCTTCTCATTGTGAAGTGCTGCTGATTATAATCCAGAATGGCCTGGGCAGTCTTTACTCCCGCTTGGATTAGGCCTAGCAATGTGGTAGAGTTAATTTTAATGAGGATCTAGCAAATGGATTGTCAGGTAACTAAGCCAGCTCACAGCATCCAAATGGATTGTGGGGTAGCTAAATCAGTCATTTAAGGACTGAGGTGTTTGTCCCCAGAGGAAGACAATTGCAGGTATTTTTTGCAGATGGACTAATATCTATGTAAACCAGTTCTTGCAATGTTAGTATGTCCTGGGTATGTTCCTGGAGAAAGTGTACCACCAGATCCCTGGCTCCAAAGGTGCTACTTGGGCCAAGGGGGAGGACAGTGGAGTGACTTTCATTTATTTAAGCCTCACTTGATGCTCATCTGCATCTTCAACCGCTTACACAGCATTTTGATTCATATTTTGCTGGCCTTCTCCGATACCTTTAGCCACATTGCCAGGCCTTTTTCCCTACGTGGGTAGGGAGCTGCATACCTTGCTAGTCGTTTCGGTCAGATGTCAGAATCCAGCTGGATTCTGGATGCTCTCCAGGGTGTTACCCTGATGACTAGCTCAGAGGCAGTTGCAAGCTTGTGTAGATCTGGGTGAGGCAATAGTAAACACCAAGCCCTGCTTTGCCTGTGTTTAGCATCCCTCTGCAGTCTTGTGCACTGCTCTACTGCCAGGGACTGCAGCCAGTCTGCCTTGTGACCAGTGCTGGCCAAAGTTTTCCTGTTTCCCGTTGGAAGATACTGCCTCATTAAAATGAAAATACTTTGTCAGAATTGCTCCAAAATACTCAACCAGCAAAATCGTGATGTGATGCAAAACTGAGATTAAGTGTTTGGCTTCAGCAGTTTCTTGTAGTGAATTTATCACTTTCTTTCTGCTTTTATGTAATGATTTTATTTTGATGTGATCCAGGAGCTTTCTGTAAGTGTGTTTGTGACAGTGCTTCAGAATGGATGCCCATCTTCCCAGCTGTAGATCTCTGCTCTGGGAGACATTGAAATATGTTTTCCTAACTCAGGACACAAACAGCAGTCTTGAGTCGCCAGCTGCTTTAGTTTAATCTCAGTTCTGTAAATAGCAGAGGATATGCTGATGGCTAGATTTTCATACCTCTGTCTCTCCTTAGCGTTTAATTGAAGGCTTTATCTCTTCCTTTGAATTTATTTTCAGGGTGATGGTAACATGACTCCCCAAAAAGAAAAATCAACCCCCCCTATATTTCTCTGCTTTAAAAGTTAACATTCAGCAGATGGCAGTGACTTGGCTGGGCAGCTGTGGAGCCATGAGTAGTCATTAGATGAATGTGTGAGAAGGAGAGTTTTGAGGCAGGGAGTGTATTGGAAATGAGCGTTTCACAGCAGAGAACGCTAGCTGGGCCAAGCATTCAGCAGCATTCTGGCTGTAAACCTCTGCGATGCTACTTGAATGTAATCTCAGCTATAAGGATGACTAAAATGTAACTAACTCCTAAAAGAAACAGAAATATTAATTGTATTTTAGATTGTATAATAACTTTAAGCAGAACACACTAGGTTTATTGGAGGCTTAGCAATAGCTTTGCTCTTTCAGTTACTGCTTCTGATAATTGTATCTAAATCTATTGATAAAACTGTTACAGTTGCTCTAGATAATACTGTAAATATGCACAGATATACAGATTTTGGCAATGTTACTCTGATCTGGGTTTATTGCTGTGTGTGGACTAAGACTGACAAACACTGGGCAACTTAACAGGATTATTTTTAAAATACACCTTTCCATAAAATAGTTATCCCTTGTGAAATTGAGAGGCTATTTATTAAAAAAGCTACTTTCATGATAAGTTTTTAATCTTGCTACTTTTACTTAACTGTGATATGGCATTTCCCAGTACTAAATCTCTGGGATTATACATGAAATAGTACGATGGCTGAGTTGTATTTAAATTAATTAGAGCAAAAATGTTTCAAATAAAATGTTAAGTCCTGCTGTGTAGATATTCGAGAAGCAGATGTGATCTCACCACTTATGCCCCCAAAATACACACAAAACCAGATTGAGACACATTTAAATATGCTTATGTGCTCAAGTGTGTCTCTTCAGGCTCCCCGGGGGAGTGAATTTTGTGTGGTTAGGGGAAGTTATTCACCACAATGGAGTAATTTTGTTTGAAGGAGCCGGTTAGGAATGGGCTTTCCAAAAAAGATCATCAGGCAACTGATCCTGCTGGTCATATTGAGGTGAGCAGGCAGGGGCTGGTTGACAGGGTGCTGCTGAGTCCCCTGGGTAGCACACCTGGTTGTGGAGATCTCCAGGCAGATGGGTGCTCCCATGACCTACCATCCCCTCCTCTTGCCTCTGCACATACAGGTTCTCTACTAGCTCAATTGTTGTTTCTCTTTGACTTAAGCTTCTGCCGCAGCAGTTAATCCCAAAGCTTATACTGGAGCATTTTATGCCTGATCACGTTACCTATTGCAAGCACTTCATCTGGCTGTCACCAGGGGGGCTTCTTGTTAAAGAAAGCAACAGCTGCTCCAGCGGTTCAACTGACAGTGCCAAGCACCGGCTATTGATGAAGTACCAGGTGACTGTCACATCTGGGGGGGAAGCTGGGCTGTTGGGGCTTTCCCTCCCTGTCTGAATACAACTATGGTTTGTATTTGTTTGTGTACTGAGTACAGAGCAAGAGATTACATGTGCAAATTCTGCTCTGCACAAGACTGCACAGCAGGCTTTCTCCTTCAATGTGGTATGGGCTGCTGGGTCAGGGGAGCTGCTTGTTCTGCAGCATGGGTGCTTCTCTTGTAACCTCACATGTATGGGACTACATGGAAATGCATCTTACGTGTTTAATTCACTGTGCAGCATGACGTCTGAGGATCAGCTTGATTTTCCAGTAGATGTGCCATGTGTTTTAGTGAATGCCAGAAGCCTGTTAGTGCTCTCTTGCAACTACTGCTCTGTGTGCTCTTTCTGGACCACACTGAACTCTTTTTGGGTTGCTGAGGCTGTAGAAAATGAGCAGTATAGCTCCTGAAGAGATGGACTTCCCAGGATGACCTCAGCAGGGAGAGATCCTAATGTCTGTTATGCTTGATTTCTTCCTTCAGGGATCAGGGTCATGTTTCTTTTTCCAGCCTTCAGCAGATAAAACCAATCCAAGCAAAAAAGGTGGATTTAATGAGGTGCATGGGAGGTTGCAATGAGAAGAGCAGAGAAGAACTCGTTGTTTTGGCCCACAAATCCTGTAATTGGGGGTGGTTCTCAGCTTAGGGTAGTGTAGTGTCAGTCCAGGAATAACTTATATCAGGTGCAATCACACAGTGAATTGAGGATGAGGTGTTAGAAGTGGATTAATAGATCTGAATGCTGGTGTGTGCCCTCCCTCTGCCACTGAACAAAGCACCAGGTGATATCTAACCCAGGTGGAAGTCAGTTCTTGTGTCTAGTGGCTTTACCTGAAGGGTGCATCTGACTTTACTGAGAAAACCATATATTGTTGTGCTGCTTGTTCATTTAAAATGGACTGTGCTGTAAACTGAGATATGATATCTTCTGAACAACTGCAGGGGGTTACCTGCAGTGTGGTTACCTGGGTGGCTTTGAAGACCAAGCCTGTGTTCATACAGATGCCAGCACAGGGCAATGCCGGAGATGTAGCTGCTAGCAGGGGATGGAGCTGGCTGCAATGTGGTGTCAAACCTCTTCCTGCTGCAGCCCTTTCACACCTGAGCACAGCAGCATCTGTCTCCTGAATGCGGCTCGAAAAGCTCTTCAGCAGCCAGCAAGTGTGGTTCAGAGCTGCCATAAGTGCCTGGCTGTGAAAACTCAGTTTCCCATGGCTTGGGTGATCCCTTTAATCCATTTTATTTAGGGTCAGTTGTGCCCTGATCATCACATAATAAAATCACAAAAGATTTATCTTGTGTCCTACACATGGAAACAGGTGAAATCAACTAAAAGTACTGTGGTAACAGAGTGAAGTAATAGTCAATGGGGCTGCAGGTGCTGTGCCTACAGCTGCCCTAGGTAATCGTCATGCTGTGTTGACAAAGCATGGGGTTGTGAGTCTTGCTCTAAATATTTGCCAGAGAGTTTGCTCAGGAATGGTGAATATTATGACACAGAATAGCTAAAAGTAGAGCTCTCACTGGTAATTTTTCGGTCTTTGGTTTCTCAGTGTGAGATGTGTTTTTTCAGAAAAGCTGTACATCTGTGTTTCACCCCCCCATCCCATTCAATCACAACTTCTTTGCAAATCAGGCCTTTTGTGCCTCCCATAATGAAGTTCTTAAATAAAACAGTGATTGGAAAAAAAAAAAAGACCTTGAAGTCTTACTACCAAGGGTACTATTATGGGGGCTGTTATGCCCCAAGTTTCATTTTTGCAGTTCACCAAAGGGAGACTGGAAAGGATGTCTCACCTTTGTATAGGGCTTAGGAACTAGGTTCATGGGCTTTTCAAGTTGTTTGTGCTGAAGAGGGGCAAGAGGCTCATCAAGAGGAACAAATGGGCTACTGTGAACCACAAACAACTCGATCCTGCCCTTGCTGAAGTGAATGGCACAACTCAGTATTGTCTCATTATTAGGCTAGAGCAGGCTGTGAGGCTCTTGTAAAACCTATGCTAATTAACTAACTGCTGCCCTAATATTTCCCAGGAGCTTGAGGTGATGCTCTGTTGTGTGCTGCAGGAGCCCACTTGGTCCTGAGGCTTTGCAAACCCTGTTTGAGAGCTCCTGAGAGGTGAGTTAAAAACTTTAAAAAATAAATGAAAAAGCTTTTTTTTTAATTGCTTTGGGAGCCTTGTGGTAAGGAGGCTCTGCTGAGGTAGAGGAGAGGCTGAGCATCATTTTGCTATGGGCTGGTGTGGGCCAATCTCTCTTCCTGTCCATCTGTTTACAGGAATATATTTTCTCTTTGGACCATGAGGGCCCTGTCCTCATGGGGAAGGGTCAGGCTTTGAGCTGAAAAGGAGTGTAGCACCCTTAAATTTTTCTACTAGGGATGAAAACTTCATTTCTTCAGAGCCAGGATCCAAGTGAGTGGCAAGTGAATTTCAGACAATTAAAGCTCGAGGGCATCTGCCTAGATGGGCATGGGATGCTGATCTGGGAGATGCAGGAGTTTGCACCAGCAGTTTGTCCTAAGGTGCTGGGCTGAAGGTGTGTAGAGTTGCTCTGTCTTCAGATAAGTGTCCCACTTGGTCATGCATGTTACATGGGTTGGTCTGCACATGTAGGCAGCGTGTGTGGGGCTGGAGATCAACACCTCAGCTGCAGAAGGCTCTTCCTGGGTAGCTGGGGGAACATGGACAGCAGTGGTCTGGGACATGGGGTTCACTGTGCAAGACAGTATAGTATGTTTTGTGGGGTGTTTTGCAACTGTAGTGCTGGCACTGGGAGCTCCTTTACTCCTGAGGTCTGGGCCTCTAGATCTGTGTTTTTGTATAGTACTAACCTGCAGGAAAATTCAAGCTGATGAAATGAGCAAGACTTTCTGAACTACTGATCCTTTAAGTGGCCTGGAGGGTATGCACTTCCGATTCACACTTGACTAGTGATGATCCATCCATCTGGACATGTGGGATAACCTTGCTGAAAGCATGCTGGGGAGTTAATCTGCCTCTTCCAAATGAGGGATGGATGTATGTTTTATTGCTGTCTTTCAGGGAGTGGAGATGGTAATAAAAGCCTCTGTCCCTAAGCAGAATGCTGTATTTCTCTCTGCATGTTGCTATTTAGATGGTGTTTCAGTAACTATGAAATGCCAGGTAGTCTTTCAAAATAAGTTTTTGTTTAATTATTTATACGTTAAGGATCAAAGAAGGTTTTATTTTGCTTAGTTACAGCCACAGCTGGATGAGTCAGAAGAATAATTGCCAGTGCTGTCAGAGAACCTCGATATTTCTAAAAGGAAGTGGATAATTAAACTGAATCACCATCATGTCATTTGTGTTACCCAAACCCACGTCTGAAAGATGTTATTAGCCTCGTCTTGCATTGCAGGGCTGTGGCTCCTGCAACAGAGCTGAAGGTCGCTTATGCCTCATTTTGTCATTAGCTCTGCTTGTGGTGCTGATGCCTTGGAATAGGAATTGAGTTATGGAAGTAGCAGGTCTGTACTGAAGGGTGATGGTGTATGTCCTTAGCTGGGGTTTCATTGTTGGGTACAGCCTCTCTGCATGAGGCTTTGGGTGCAGATTCCTGAAAGGGTGGATCTTTGTTCTTTCTTTGGAAGTCTGTAAGAAACACCCCCACCTTCCTAGTCTCTTCTAGACTTTTTCTCAAAATCAGGTACTTGCTGTGAAGGCTTCACTTCTCGAGATGCTTCCTGTACTGTCTTAAAGAACAGTAATTTCCCACAAGGCAGCCACATTACCTTAGTGTTGATCTCAGTTAGAACAAGTATATGACACATAATGTTGCCCTTAAACTTAATGAATAATTTCCCCAAACACTTGTTAGTTATCACATAAGGCCACTGCCCTCAGTCTTCACTGACATGGTACAGAAGATGCATATTTTTAAATAGCAGACTGTCAAAGGGATATTTGTTCATGTTGGGCAAAGGGCTGCTGACATGGAGCAGGTACGTGGTGTTAGGCACCAGATTCCAGAGGAATGAAGGTTCCTAACAAGTGCTTGTTTCTTTCCATGGATGGCACAGGCAATCTTGGTGATTAACTCTTGCATTGGCACTCATATCTGGTCCGATGAATTCTAGCTTTACAGAGCTGGCATCGCATCATCTCCCTGATGCATCTGAAGCTTGTGAACTTTGCAAATGGGATTCTCAGTGCTGCCCAGCTACTGGTCCCTTTCATCGTGCTAGGGTATAGCCTGTCCTCCTCTGGTCCTCTCTTTGCCTCAGGCAACTTTTTCCAGACCTTTGAGTGGGCACTCTGCTGCTTAATCCCTGGGGTTATATGATTGCTGAAGAGTGGTGATCCCAAGGAGGGTGGCTTACATGAACAGACTGGACTGTGAGTGGCATGCAGCAATGCTGTAAGCCCCTACAGCCAAATCGAGCCCTGTCAGGGCTGTTCTCCACAGGCTTGCAGGCTAGTGTTGCCCTGCATTGGGAGCTGCCACAGTCTGGTTTCAGCAAAGGTAAATAGAGAGGCATAGAGAAGGCGTTCGTGTGACAGCTGTTAGCACAGGATCATGACTCCTACTGAGACCTGCAGTCATATATAGGTACCTTGCATTGCTTCACCTGTCAAACTGATGAGTGCCTGTCTCCTGAATTTGCCTCTTTTGTTGCTGATCTTGTATGTGATGCTTTTTGTTCCATGTTTTTATTTCTTCTTTGCATGGCCTGTTTTCTTTTGTCTCTCCCTGCCTCATTCCATCCCACCTTTCCATGGTGTTCTGCTTCATGTGGTGTCAAGCCAGCTGAAATGAGAATTGATGTTCATGTTGATTTTTTTGCCCTCATTTGATGTTTGTGGCTGAAAGAGAAGAAAGGGGTGTTGGAGCATCTCTGCCCAGGTGCATGCAGGCAGTCCTGAGCTTGCACAGAGCTTAGACAAGCCATGTCTACATTTGTTCAGGCCAGTGGCTGAGCTGTGCTATAGCCTCTTTGGGCACAGAGACCACCTCTAGGAACTATAGCCCTCTGAACAAAATCTGCAAAAGCATATGAGGCAGATCAAAATTTAGTTTATGCTTTATCTGTTTCAGAGATTATGATCTTCATAAGCGTGTCATGGATGTGAGGAGCATGTAATAAAGTCAGATGAAAGTAGTAGGTATTATGGATGGATATAAACAATTTATATACATGTTAGTTTATGTACATACTGATATTTATTTATGTATATAATATGTATTTATGTATATAATAATGTGATCGTTATTAACCCTTTATCTGAAGGCTCTGAACAGTACCTTCATATAAATGTGCTTGCAGTCTAATAGTGACCTGCTGCTTACAAAAAAATGTGTTTTCCATGCTTTCCTGTACTAACAATTGTCATACTACTTATCGTTTGCTGATTTGGTTGTTGTTTTATTCTTCACTTATATAACAGGACCTTCTTTGGCTGCTAATGTGTTTGACAGGTTCTTGGAGGAAAAAAACTTATTACCAGGCTGTTCCTTGCAAGAACTTTTTGCAGGGTAGAGGGATGAAGCAGATGAAGAAACAGAATGGTAATGCACAGCCCTCCCTAGGGTGGAAGCTAGAAAATCAATCAAGCACATCTTTTTTGTCTTGCAAAATTATCATGCTTCCATCATAAATGACCAAGATGGCTTGACTGTGCTCTGCTATAGCTGCTGGCAACACTAGAATGCCCTGGTATTAAGGGTGAACTCTTCCTGCTTAGTTCAGTCTGCTGAAAATCAGCAAAAAGGGTTAGAAATGATGTCCCACCAACCATGTTTTATCCACCTGCTAAAAAAGCGCCAGAGGCTAACTCCTGTTGGAGCTGGCTCTCAGCCTGAGCTTAAAATCCCGGGATATCCATCCATCCATCCTAGCAGTTGGATTTCCTCTAGGCTTGGAGGGCTTGTTGCAACAGCATTGAGCAGCTGGTATCTGGCTTTGCTGGTCTACACATGACATGTCCCCCACTTGCTCCCCCTGCCAGCTCTCATTGTGGGGTGCAGTGATATGCTCTCCAGGGGTTTTTTTCCTCTAGCTGTCAAACTTGTTCCTACTTAGGTTCAATAACCAGATGTTTGCTGGGCCAGGGAAGAGCTTCTGAATGTGCATCAATACTTCAGCATGAGGGTGGCCAGCTTGGAACTTGTGAGGTATTTGAGCGTGTGGGGAGAGTAGGGGCTGCTGATGCTAGAGCTGCTGAATCCCTTTAAGGCAGCCTGCTTTCGCTCAGCTGCTTCCAGCAACCAAACACTGTGGCCTTTGGAAGCTGGTGCTTCCTCTCATCCCTGCTCTTTGGCTTTCTAAGACATGTGATGTGTATTTTGGAGCCTGGCTATCTGGAAGCAAAAGTTTTTCAGGGTGAGGGAAGCCAGCTGCTTTTGATGAGTTAAGAGCCTAGTGAGTCCCAAAGCAGGGAAGTGACTAAACCCAGCCCTGAGGAACCCTGGAGCCTGGTGTTACTTTAAACAACAAAATTCAGATTCCAGTTCAAGTCCCTGAGGCAGCTGAAGGAATTGGACCAGACTCTCCCGTGTTTCTGATAAAGCTTCCAGCTACTGCTGTAAGAGAGGCTCTTCTTCCCTTACCTCTGGCTGAGAAAGGTGGGAATGTGTCCTCTTGCCCAGTGCCTGTCTTATTTAGACCCTTCCATGTGCTTTCAGTTAGTGCTTCATTATACCACTAGTGATGTTACCTTTGGAAAACCATGCTCAGGTAGGACATCAACATACTTTACACTGCAGCAACTCTTTCCACTTCTCTTGTAGCTGAGTCTTACTGCTCATCCTGCTGCCTCCTCATCTCACCAGATGACCCTCTTGAAAAGCCAAAATAGCCAAAAACCTGGCTGTTCATGACTTGGATGAGTGTACTCTTTGCTGGATAAAAAACTCAGAGTGGTGGTGAATGGAGTTAAATACAGTTGGTGGCCAGTTACAAGTGGTTTTCCTGAGGGCTCAGTGAAGGGTCTAGAGCACAAGTCCTGTGAGGAGCAGCTGAGGGAACTGTGGTTGTTTAGTCTGGAGGAAAGGAGACTGAGGGATGACCTTCTCACTCCCCACAACTCCCTAAAAGGAGGTTGTAGTGCTACGTGGGTCAGTCTCTTCTCCCAGGTAACAAGTGGCAGGATGAGAGGAAAGGGCCTCAAGTTGCGCCAGGGGAGGTTTAGGTTGGATACTAGGAAAAATGTTCTTCACCAACAGGGTTGTTGAGCACTGGAACAGGGTGCCCAGGGAAGTGGTAGAGTCCCCACCCCTGGAGCTATTTAAAAGAGGTGTAGATGTGGTGCTGAGGGCCATGGCTTAGTGGTGACTTGGCAGCGCTGGGTTCATGGTTGGGCTTGTTCATCTGAAAGGTCTCTTCCAACCAAAAAGATTGAGTCCAGCGAAGGAAAGTGGCAGGTCCTGGCCCAAGGCTGGGCTGCATCCTTGCAGGAGATGGGGCTGGGGCCAGGGTGGGGTGGCTGGAGAGCAGCAATGGCTGTGGAAAAGGCCCTGCAGGCCAAGGTGGACAGGGGTGGGCAGCAAGGACAGTCCCGCAGGGTGGGTTTCCTCATTGCTGAGCCCAGGGGAGGCTGTGCCTGGGCACCAGGTGTGAACCAGGGCTGCCCGGGTGTTAAAGAATTTAATTAATAGTATGGGTAACTCTAGGCTTGC
>NW_010423196.1:523-3892 GCF_000710305.1 Buceros rhinoceros silvestris
CGGCCCTTTGCAGATGGGGGCTGCGGAGTGTGTGCTTCATTCAAATGAGGTTTGCTTTTTGGTTTCCAGGCACGTTTCTAAAAGTCCGATCTGAGTCAGGCAGGGATTAGTTTGACAGAAAAGTGATTAGATTAAAATCCGTGCATGAGCTCGGCCTCCTCACTCCCTCCCTTTAAAGCTCTCCTCCTTGCCCGCTGCTTTCCTCCCGGGAAAAAGGCAAATCCTTCTCTTTCTTGAGCTGGTGGAGCAATTCAGGGTGGGAGATGGGGTGGATTTTGCCTGAATCCAGGCAGGATTCCAGGGAAAATTCATCTTCTTGGGGCAATGGGAAAATCAACTTCCCACCTTGCCATTGGCCAGGTCATAAAGCTGGGCTTGGTGTGAAAATGAGTGTTTTCTCTCTTTTTAGAACACCCTTGTAAAAAGGTAAGTGTTGGTGTTGATGGGAAGAGAGGAGCAGTGCCACCATAGGTTGGGTATCTGAGGGTGGGACGAGGACTGGTGTGGTCAGAAGAGCAGCGCACCTCAGCGAGCAAAAACCCCCAGGGGGACCCAGCCACCTCCAAACATGTGACACAGAGGGGAGAGCCACCAAAATGCGTCAGGAAAAGCTGCTGCGAGGAGTGCCCTCCTTATCAGGGGTCTCCAGGCTCTCACTCAGTTTCAGTAGGATGATCTTGTCCTCAAATGGGGTCTGTGGCCTTTGAAATGCCTTAAAAGTGGCGACACTAAAATACTTGCTCTCAACAGGGAAAAACAATGCCAAAAAATCAAAAGTGGGGTTCCCACCCACCCCACCCCCCCCTTTAAAGACAACTGAACGGTGCTTGCAGCAGTTGTACAAACTGCTTCCACCTTGTTATCGGGACACAAGCTAATGTGTCTCACTGGAGGTTGGCAAGGGCTGCTGCAGCTCCACTGCACAGGGCTGACTCCGGGCAGAGCTGTGGGCTGGAGCTACCCCTTCTGGTGGGCACTTAAGCCCCCCAGCCAAGGCTTTGGGACTTGAGGAGGCGAGGCTGTGCTCTTCTTCTTCACCCAATGGCAAGATGACTTTGCCCCTGGGGTAGGAGGTCTGGGATCGGCTCCTGGGTTTTCAGCTAGAAGGAGGGTTAGTCCAGGCAGGTCAGCCAGGTTAGCTTCCCAACTGCTGCACTGCCAGTGCCCCAAGAAAAGCACACAATTCCTTTCCCTTCAGCTATATTTTAAGGCACTTCTGCATTTTGGGTGGCACTGGGTTTGGAAGTGTGCTCTACAGTAAATCCCTCAACAGTGGGAAAGCCCTGAGGATCTGCCCCAGCTGCCAGTGGGGCTGGGCATGGACTAGGCACCATCAAGGTTTTCAGCTGGACCAAGGCTGGAGGCTCTGGGGACACGGACAGGCAAAGCTGTAGGATGGCTGCTAGCAAAATTGGAGGAGACACCTTCACAGGGCAGTAGCAGCTTGGTAGGGGAGAGTATATGTCTGGGCTCACAGACATACACAGGCCTCTTAAAAATTAGCAAAAACCTGTTCCCATGATGAAGGAAAAGTGGGCAAGTATGTCAGAAAATTCTTCAGAGCGATTTAACGGTGTAAGGAGACAAACTTACCAGGCAGCTTCTCATTTTCTGTTCAGTCACAAAACTACACTTTACTTTCCCTGTGTGGTTTGTTTTGTTAGAACAAGATCCTGATGTTTTCTTACTAGTTTTGGAGCAGATTAGCCAAGAGCCTTGCCTGAGTCCTCCTTAGCGTTCTGGATTGATTCAAGGCAGCCTGCAAATGCTGCCTCAGGTGTGGTGCACCATGACAAACTGCTGGCACAGCTGCCCGCAGCCCTTCTCTGGAGAAACGCTTGGCTCAAATGTAGTGCGAGATGTTTATTTATATATATATATATACACACACGCGTTTTAAATTTTGGGGGTTTGAATGGACTGTCGATTGTGATATTTAGAGAATAAGACAATGACCCACTAAAAAAATCATCATCCATTGTGATTTGATTGTGCCTGCAGGCTTCAGCTTTGGGGCTTGGGAGCATGAAGGAATTAAGCAGTGCCTTTGCCTACCAGGTAGGGCTCTGAAGTGGGGGGAGTGGGGTGTGCACGTGCAGTCTGCTTTTTGCCCCTCTTGCTGCTGGGCAATCACAGCTCTGGATTGAATGGATCTGTTAAAAATGAACCATTGTATTACACTGGATATTAGCGCTTAAAAACTCGTGAATTATGGTTTTATGTCACAGCAGCTGTTCCCTTCTGGGTAACTAGCAAAAAATAAAAGCAAAAAAATATAGTAGACAAAAATCGAACCCTCGTATCCCTTAAATCTTTAGTAGTTATTTCTCTCTCTCTCTCCCTTTAAAATTTAGGCCAGGGAGGGGCAAATCCCGTACATTCTGGATTTTTGTTTAAATTAGATTTGTTTCTCTAAGAATTCAAGAACATTTATTTGCTTAAAGGCTTGCCAGTGAAAAGGCCCCAGGTCTAATCCCCTTTCTGCTACACACCAATGAAATTTAGAAAACTCTTTGACTATTGACTTTTTCACGTGGAAACTGATCTGCTGAAAATGAAAAGAAACCATTTCTTGCAGAGGGGAAGAAAAACCTCTGTGCAACTCTGTTTTGAAGAAGTCGTCGTCCTTGGCCTGTGGAGTAGCAGCAGAAGCAAAGGCTTTTTGATCCTCAGATTTGTAAACTTGTAGACATAATAATGCCATTTCTCTAGTGTTAGCAGGTGTCCTGTCTGGAAGTTGCTGCCTCAGCCTCCAGCAGAGCTGGGAATTAGAAAATTGTCTGTCTTTCCTGAACCGTGAAGTGCTGCTCTTAAATAAAGGCCAGGTCAGATGTTAAAGGGACATTCTTGTCTCCTGAAGCCGAAATAATCTACAGTCACGTCGAGAAATGAAGGCATCCTCCTCCCAAAATGGTCAATCTCTTTTATCTTCCATTATAGTCCGCAAGGTCAAGAAAAAAATCCCTTCCGTGCTGATGTTTTGCAATATTTCTCCTCAGCCTGTGATTATGCTGGTTCTGTATAGCCGAATTTCAGGGCAGTATGATAATTGGGAAGTTTTATTCTCTTTTTTTTTCCCTCCCCTCTGTCGCCCTCCCTCTGACAGAATAGTTCAGTGAACACAGATCAAGCTTCAAATATAAATTCTATATTTTCTCTCTGCTTGTTAATAGCTCTCAAATGAAATTATGAAAATTTTTTTAATTTAATATGCTTAAAGAGAATTTTTGCACTAAAGTCCTCAAAATTCTGCAGACAGGCAGAAAACCAAAATGCACATCTTTTAATTTGCAGCTAATTCCCTCTGATCAGATGTCTTTGAGAACTGTGTTTTATGGGTGTTTAGTAACAGTGATTATTACGGACAAA
>NW_010423197.1:0-222 GCF_000710305.1 Buceros rhinoceros silvestris
CACATCTGGGGGCACTACAGAGGTTTTCCTCTCTTGCACACACACATCTGGGGGCACCGTGGAGGTTTTCCTCCCTTGCACACGCACATCTGGGCACACTATGGAGGTGCTTCTCCCTTGCACATGCACATCTGGGGGCACTATGGAGACGCAGCGCTCTTGCACGTGCACACACACACCCAGGGGCTGCTGTCCCCCCCGCGCCCTGTCCCTCGCACTCTC
>NW_010423198.1:0-7705 GCF_000710305.1 Buceros rhinoceros silvestris
TCAAGGTAAATCGGTCCCTTGACCCTTAACACTTGTAAAGAGAGGAAGCTTATGGACAACAATGCCTGTTGATTCTTTTGGTCTTGCCAGCACATATTTCATTTTTTTTATATAGCTTTTACCATCATCTCCTAAATATTTCTGAGAATTGCTCCCTAGTTATTGTAATTAAAATTGGCCACATAAAGGAACTCCCTTCAGCCTCTATGAATATCAGCTGGTTGAATCCAAATTGCTTCTCAGATCAGATCTACCAAGGAGTGTTCAGACCATCTGATAACCGCTAAAGATTTATGGTAAGTTGACATAGCAAGACACTGAAGGTTATGTATTATTCTTCAAGACATTATAGGATATGTATCATGTGGTATGAAATAGCAAATGGAGTTTCTAAAACCACGATTCATCACTCTCCAGATATTACCCAGATTCAGTGCTTTTAGCAAATTTGAAACCTTTCTAAATATTCTGCTCTAGACAGTACTCACCTGACCTGATCTCTCATCAGCTGAACCTAGGACTTCACTAAAATTGCCCCAGGGTGGTAACTTCCTCTCCCCTGAATGCCATAAGAAATCTAAAAAACTGTGCAAAGAAAATGAAAGAGGAAACATTTATGATAGGAATTTTAGTTAATTCTCCTGTTAACTCCTAGGTAACTCTTTTTTTCCCTCCTAGGTAACTTTTGATCAGAAGAATCTGCCTCCTTCATCTAGCAACTTGATTTTTAAGACAGGCAATACACTGAGCCAGTAAAATTGCCACACCTCTCTCCCACTCAGGAAAAAGCAATGGTTCATTTTCCATGCTTTTCTATTTTTTTTTTTACTTGTAATGGCACAATGGCATGTGTACTACCCTGGTCTTTGTAAAGTTCCCATTCAACGAGGCCTGCAAAAATTTATAGAAGTAATTTTCATTGGTTCTATCATCCTACCACTATTACTTCATTCTTTTTCATTTTCAAAGCATATATCTTCTTCTCTCAACTTGAGAAAAGAAGCCACTGAACATCTGGCTTTCTTCTAGGTCTTGTCAATGTATTGTAATTTCACTTCTTTTTGGTCCCAAAGCATTTCCTGGCATATGTTAGAGCCCAAAAATTGCTGATGGAAGTCACAGTTAGCCAGAAGCTACTTCACCATCAGTATTCCCTGACTGTTTAATTCCTTCCCCTTTTCACCATCAGTATTCCCTGACTGTTTAATTCCTTCCCCTTGTCACCTTCCCAGAAATGCAAATATTCCTTACCTCAGAAAAAGTATTTAAAAAATCAATTTCCCTAGTCCTCTTCTAGAAAGAGGTGGTTAGCCTCTCCTCAGGGAAGCAGTGGAAGGTTCTTGACTGGGAACTGGGTGGCCCTCTGATATCTTTGTTGAAGACGGGTGTCATGGCTCACTTCTCCTCTGCTACAATTGCACCTTCTTCTTCCCAGCACTTCACTTTCAGCCTCAAAGCCTCCTTTTTCCACATCCATTTCCAGGAGTTCAGTTGCACCCCTATTATTTCCTGTGATATTCCACCTTCCACTTCTTTCCTTCTCTGTTCTTCACTCTTAATCAAATCCTCTTGAATACTCACGTTTGGGGTGGGGGAGGTTATCTGTGGTCTTCTTATCCCTGTGCATTAATTCATCATTATTTCAGCTGTAAGCCTCCTATGCAGTATCACGTTGCTGTCTCCTGATGTCTACATCAGATTCAGGTTGTATTTTTAGATTGTTTTCCAACCACATTTAGTCCTTCAGGGATTTTATCTCTTCCTTTTCCTTTTTAATGATGTGTCCTTGGTACTTAATAAGGTATATGAAAGGAAAGTTATATTTGCTGTTCTAAAGCAGGCCATAACATTGCTCACTTCTTTCTTCTCCCTTACAGCAGCCAGCCACGTACCCTGAAACATTTCTGGTTTATGTCTTCTCTGCCAAGAGGCTATCGTTTTCTTCAGAATCTTATAATTTTCTTCAGAAGAGCACAGTCTTCATATTATGAATTTGTTGGCAGAGGTACAGAGAGCTTTCTGTGCTCAGTCTACCATGATTGCTGGATTTGTTTCCAATTGCACAGAAGAAGTGAAGATCTTGCCTGAAGTATTTAAAAGCAACTCCCTTCTTTAAACCACCTGTGAACTTCCTCTCCTCACTCTTATATTTCTTTTTCTTTTACGATTTGTCTCTACAAACTCTTCCTCGTTTTATTCTTGATAAAATCTTGACTTACTTTGCAACTTTGCTCCTCACTGAAAGATTCTTAATTTTTTAGGCCGACGACCCTGCCTACTAAATCCTTCCATCAAATTTAAGCAAACAAATCTTCACCTCTATAGAGGATTTTTAGGGCTCTGCTTTTTGATATCTGGCTGGTATTGACTCCTCAAAATCTCTCTGGCAACTGGGCTTGTTTTCGCCATTTTCCTTTTCTGGTCTCTATGTTTTCTTTTCCCCTGCAGCACCCACCTCTGGTGGTACAGGCACTGTGTGCTGTTCTGTGCTAAGATCTCACAGTATTTTTTTCTGGTCAGTGGGTGAGAGAGTAGGAGGAGAGATAGTAGAGTTTTTCATAGTGGTCCCCTAAATAGAAGACAGGGAGCAATGATATTTGCAAATCGTATCATCTCCTCCTTAGAACTCTGGTTTGAGCATCCATCTGCTCCTGCAGCCACTGGTGGTCCCTTAGCAAACTATTTCTAATGCATTCCTGAGGTCAAAATTACTTCAGCTGAAGTCAGTGGCATGGTTTAGCTACCCAGTGAGTGTAAAAATGCGTAATTCAGGCACTTCGTTATGGGACTACACGAGTGGCAGTTGCAGAAGCACACACAGAAGCAGTGACAAGCCAAGTTTGAGTTTTTCATAGGACAATTTGTATCACATTCCTGTCTTGTTCACAGCTATCTCATGCCTCTAAACAGCTACAACTCCTCTGAAGTGAAGCTGCACCTAAGTGGCATCTCTCCATGTGAAGAACACACAACAGAGACAGGGTGTAGTTTTTTGCTCTTTGCGTATACCCCGCTGGACATGGACTCTGCACAGCTCAGACCTGTTCTCTGGAGAACTAGGCAGCAATCTGACCGTCTTCCCATGCCCTACACCCGGCATTAGTAACAGTGGCTTTTTATTAAAAGCAAAGAAATGTTTGTTAACATAACCTCATGGGTGTCTCCTGACTTCAGTTCTTGATTTTAAAATAATCTATCTGAAACACTCCTCTGAAAGCACCTTCATTGCCCCACTGTGACAGCTGAGACCATGCTGCAGGTTTTGACAAGGATGACATCTCTGACTGAGATGAGAAGCACTGGTTCATTTACCTTAGGGTAGCATATGGTCCAGAGATCAGACTGCTGGCATGGGATGTGAGATACAGAAGTTGTGATTTGCTGATACAGCTCATTTACATCAGGACAAGCCTCTCAAGAGTATATTGCTTAACCGTCTGTGCCATACGATCATGGCACCTCAGTGACGCTGCTAAATACTGCCTGAGAGATGGTGAGTAGAGTAGGGATAAACCATAAAAGGCCCTGAAGGTTATAGAAAAGCAACATAAAGAGGAAATCAAAGGCCAGGCTTTCCTGGTGAAACTCATTTTTTTGGATTTTAACAGGCTTTTCCTGTCTTTTTCTTAAAAAAATTCAAGAAGTTTTGTCTCTTCGGCTTTTGTAAATTCCTATTCTCCTGCATTCCTCCAGCTGCAAAAATGGGAATGTTTCCTTAATCCTACCAGACATCCAGTTTGCCTCTTTGTCTGCGCACTTCTTCCTGTGTCTCTGTTAGGGTGTCTTCCTTAAAGGGTTCTGAATTCAGATGAATCCTTTATCCTTTCTTATAAGTATGTTGTGACCTTAAGGAATTTTACGTAGTATTAAGACAAAATCTGTCATTTTGGGCTCAGGCCATTTCAGAAGCATTGCACAAGATCGTAAATCCAACAGGTCTGCTGAAATAGCCATATTCAGAAGGGTCTAGATCTTTTCAATGATCTCAATTATTTTGCATTTTAAAAGCTAGGAAACATGGATCATTTAAAAAATATCCACTTCCCAAAGCCATTCTGACTCACTGATCACAGATGAATCAGAGATGCCAAGCAAACCATATTTCTGGAACAGTAAGTAATCCTGCTACAGCAGGATTTGATTCTAAACACTGCTTCAGGAAAACATTTAAGTCTGTTTTCCTTTTTTGGGATAAAGAATATGATAACAAGTTCTCTTATATGAGAACATTCTCTGAAATGGAAGTAGCATGTAGTAGCGTGATGTGGAAATGTGCTGAAAAGAGAATAAAATTGACCTTAAACTTGAGTATAATACATCTTTACCTGATGTCATGTAATGATAGCTAGCCATTGCGGTATAGCTGCAAGCAAGGTCTGAACTTGATTCCTCCCTACTTATACGCCAGCTCCTATAGCCACACAGCTGCAAGTGGAGTCGGCTCGGTTTGCTGCTCTGACAAATATCCGTCCTTCACACAGGAAAGAAAAAAAAAAAAAGAAAGAAAAAGCACAGGAAAAAAAAGAAAGAAATATTTGTTTTCACTCAGATCAGAAAGCAGAACCATTTTGCCCTATGGCCACACAATTGCTAGACTGAGAAGAAAGAAGACTGTGGGAAGTTACAGCTGAGTATCTTAAACTCATGTCCTGGTTTAAGATAAACCCAGTTCATTGTCCTGGTTTAAGATAAAACCAGTTTGGTTTGTTTTGATTGACACAGAAGCAAGCCAATTACAGAATTCCTCCCCCCTGCCGTCACTACATCTTACTGGTTCTTGGGGAACAATGTCTCCTTAAGAAACTGCAGAGAGACTGCTTGCACCTCCTGCCCTGCCGCTCAGAGCCGTCCGCGCCTTTTGCTGGTGCTGGGATGTTGCTGCAGTTGCAGCCATTGCTGCGGTTACAGCCGATGCCTGCGGTGGGCTGTGAGGGCTGCTCTGAGGGGACGGGCGGATCCAGCTGGCTGCTGCTACCTGCTGCTCTGAGGAGGACTGGGCTGTGGGGGCTGCTGAGGGAACCGGCAATCCCACTTGCTGCTGCTTGATGCTGCTCAACAGGAGCTCGACGGGAGCTCCTTGGTGTTGGCCAATACTGCTCGGACCACTTTCACACCGTTGCTGCTCTGCTGCTGCCTGCCATAAACTCCTACCGCTGCTTCACCCAGCTCCTGCTCCCAGCCTGGCAGGACCCGGTCCCTGCCCGGCTACATGCCTGGTCATTTGCCTGCGGTTCAACCCTCACTGCACCAGATCTCTGAACCTTGTACATGTTTGTTAATCTCTTGTTGTTGTTTGCTATTTGTATAATACTTGTTTTGTCGTTATTAAACTACTTTTAGCTTCCAAAACTCAACTGAGGCCTCGCCCACTTTATCTGTTCCTTTTATCTCTCTCCTTAACCCTTTCCTCTGGAGAAAGGCCTGATTGGAGAGAGTATTTGTCCTGTGGTTTGGCCCTGCTTCAGCCAAATTGGTGACACTCATATTCTTAGCAGCCTGCATTCTCACTGTATAGGTGTAATGTGAAACTGCACCCTTGGTTGCTAAGAGAGATCTTTGCTATCTTTCTTGGAAATAAATGTTAGCTAAAGGACTCAACAATACTAATGTACATCACACATGGATGCTACTACAGGTGATCTCTGCCATTCAGACTTCACTACGCTGAGCAGCTCAGCCAAATGTTAACTGCTGCTTCCTCTGCTGCTTCTTTTTGCTTTGCCACCATGACATTTTTTGTGTTTAGTTCACACAGTTTTAAGAAATATTTTCTCTGCAGTATGGAAAAATGCTAGTGCTCAGCTTGGGAATGTCTGAAAGAAATCTACTTAAACTAGCAAAGACCACATTACGGTGTTATGAATTTTCACTAAATCTTGATGGTGAATGTTCTCAAAAATGGTCCAGTGGGCAAGGTTTCCTTATCGCATTTACAGGAGTCATAGACATACATTAAAAGATACACATCGGAATTAAGATGTGAGAGCACATTACAACTTATAAATGCTACCTTGATGGTTTTTTAGCATATATTTTTTCCACAATCAGCAATGATACGCATGGTTTTAGAGTATGATAGTATCATAGACAAAAAATGCCTCTATCATTTTGCGTTTATTTGGTTAATCTGTATCAAAGTCAACATATACATATTTTCTTTCCACGTGCTGATTTGTTTTTGTATCTTCTTCAAATCAAATTGGCAAATGATTAGTCTTTAATAAAGGATATGACTTCGCAGATGCAAAAGGGAATTTAGATCATACTGCAGTGCATCAGTTTTGTGATATGGAGGTCATCATGAAGAGAAAATGCAAGTTATTTTGCCTACTTAATTTGATGCTTAAGTCAGGTTTTGTGAAGTGTCCAAGTGATTAAGCATTTCAACTCACTTTGCTAAGTTAATTATAGCAGGTAACATCAGTGACCACAGTGGTTCAGATTGCAAGATAGGTTCCATATTAAGACACTACCTTGATGTGTTTGCAGCTTTCTGAAAATTACTTCTTGAAATGAAATTTCTTATTCTTAATTTCTGCCTGATGGTGGTTTATTTTTGTAGAGGAGAGCTATGAGGGAGTGTTCAAATATGTGGGAAAAGGAAGCTAGGGTATAACACATTAGTAGTTGTAAGTTATTTTTCCTACCAGTTTCTGAACAGTTTCTTGAAAATCACAGAACATACAACCTGATCCAACGCCCAGGGGATTTAATGAAAATACCCATGGTGAGCTTTAGATCATGTGCACTGTATTTAACAAAAAGAATTATCCTTGCTTGTTTAAAAAATAACACTGGTTTTGAATCAGAGATCTGCTAGCTTAAAAAGCTACTGTTGTGGAGGCAATACAGAAAACTATGGTGGATCTATTGTTTGCTAAACCTGGATATGTGGTTTGCAAAATGTTGTCTAGAAACAATAATGTTATTTACACCAGTAAATGTTGAATCAGTTTATTTATATGAGAAAAAGCAAATGCACAAAATGTCTTTCCCAAACTGCACACCACTTTAAACTAACAGTCACATTGGTACAAAAATTACATGCTCAACTCAGAAGCACGCAACAGATGAAAATCATTAACAATGAATTAATGTTTCTCTCACTAAAGTTACTGGGCACTCTTCTTCAGTAGGTGTAGGGCAAGACTCATAACTAAAGGAACTATAACCCTTACTAGCTGAATAGCTATTAAACTTTCAAATTCTCTGAAAAAGAGAAAGCACCAGACCAGTGAATTCTTCAGGCTGAAGAACTTTTGGTAAGTCATTATGCGAACATGCTCATTAAGGAGAAAAACAAATCTATGTGCCTTTCTTCCCTGCACACGTGTTAGCCTATTATTAAATCCTCAAGGAAATTTGCACAGTTACAACCACAGTCTCAGGAAATGTTAAAAGTCAGCAATAGGAACATCACTTAAAGTGGCCATCCTCTAAGACAGAGCATAGGATTCAAGGGGGAGAACATGAGCTTCTAGGAGACAAGATTAGGCACCTCATAATTTTCTCTGCAATGCTACATCAGTAATTTTCAGGATTCTTCTCCAATTTAAACATTTTGAAAATTCTAGTATCTGACATTCAAAAGTCATCTAAGCGCTTTCTTGAAGTCAGGGAAGAGAGACTAGCACCTCCACGAAGTTTATTCCTGCCTGTCACAGGATGAGTGCCTAACTTATTGAAGCACGGTACAAGCCTACCC
>NW_010423198.1:7780-23378 GCF_000710305.1 Buceros rhinoceros silvestris
CACGACAGGCTCACAGAGACAGCCAGTGTCCAGGTGCAAGATGAACTCTCCTTCTTCCCCTCCTAAACACTCCCTGTTTGTTAGTTTTCCAACTAAGATCACCCCGACTACAAGGGTAATACCATCTCCCTACTATGTAGGATCGATTTAAAGATTAATACACGCAAAAATGAAAACAAGAAACAGGTAATTACCTAGAGAGGACAGGCAAACTCCAGGGCTGTATGCTGATAGAGAAAGGCCTCTCTGGATGTCAGGATATATCTCCATTTAAGCGACCAGGAATAACCGCATCTGGCTACAGAATTAGGTCATGTCACCAACTATTTTCTCTCTCTATCTTTTGTGTAAAATGTCTTGCTCACTACTGGTGTTAATCTATCCTGTAAGACATACAGCTACTCTGTATCATTAATTTTGTAGTTGCTGATATTATGGGAAACACTAATTTTCTCATGTACCCACTACATTATTCCAGACGGAATGTTTCATTAATGTAAGTCTTTCCATTTAATACCATTATGTATCTAAAACACACAGTTCAAATTAGACAGGTCTCAAAATGTATCCTCAGTGCTTGGAAATAAGCCTTCTGAAACACATGAAGACCAGCCTTTTAACGTAAAACATTTCATTATTTCTAGAAGCAGATATTCAAGACAACATACTTTGTTCAACATGTTTGCCTTCACTCTTCAATATTTAGGATACAGGTACAGATATTTTGAAAATTTTATATGTAAATTAAGGTGAAGAGCAACATCTTGGTTTGTTAATGCTGTATTAACAAGCCTCCAGAGCAGTGTCTGTATCGTATAAAACTGTTCTCTTTCAACGTATTTTCAAATATGCTGATACTTTCAAACTTTCATGACATGTTTTGTGCCTTGGAAAGTATCCCTGATACTTTTTGTCATATTTTGTATAACTCAACACATGCACTTGTTTAAAACTCTCCAGGGCTGTGACTGAAAGTGATCAAAAAGAAATATTTGAGACATAGAGTGAAATAATCCAGGATACTCCAGTTTATCCATTTTTACTTCAGCTTTAAAAAAAGCATTTGTATGCAAGACCCCAAGCCAAATTTTAAAGCTAGAGATTCTTAAGTTGGTGGCTGAGTTTCAATTAGCAGCTAAATTTTAAAAAGACCGATTTTCAGACATGAAATCAATAGAAACTCCAGATACCTAATATCACAGGTCTGTAAATCAGTCCTGTGTGTTTAGATGGCTAAAGATAATGACCAATTTTCAGAAGAGCTAAAATAGAAATAAACATAGTTACCAGCTCTGGAAAGCAGGTCCTATTGTAATAAAGAATTTATCTATTTGTCAACTTTCAAGTATTAATTTAGGATAAAAAGAAACAAAAATCTTTCTTTCTTCAGCAGAAGATCTAGCCAGCACATACAAGGCATTCGTAATCAGAGCTGAATCGTGCCCTTTTATACACTGATATGAGGCAAGAGCACCTTTATTGAAGTTAATGAAATTATTTTCATATTTTTTCAGGAAAAAGAAATCCTCCAACTTCATTAAGTCATGCATTTTAGTTAATTTTTTATTCAAATGTAAAAATGCAGTTCTAGAAACAGGATTGTTGCGTGCTTTCTGAAACTCAAAAGGAAGAGAAGAGTTCGCAGCAGAGAAGGCTTCAGCTGCCATAAGAAGTTTCAAGCTTCTGCTGCAACATGTCTATAAATAATCCTCATAATAAAGGGGCCAAATTGGTTTTACAGGCACTAAGTTCCTTCATGTTTTTACCAACAAGTTTATTCATGAAACAAGGCTAAAGAAATTTCACTCCCTACTAAAAAGAATATCAGGAGGAAATTGATCATTAAATTTAGAAGAACAGAACACTTCAATGAATCTGAGTATCAGAGGCAGATTAAACAACGGGGTTTGTTTTTGTGTTGTGTTTGGGGTTTTTTTAATAAAAAAACACTCTTCATGCAAAATACTGGTCTTTCTCCAATTTTATAGCAAAGCAGAAGTGCAATGCCTCTTGTCAATAAGAGGCGCTACTATGTTCAGGACACAAAAAAATTCGCTTCTTACAGAAAAACGTTCCATGGAAACCAGTGAACACAGATGAAGAACATTTTGTAATCATCTATTTTTAGACTAACAAGTCTAAACACCACAAAGATAATTTTACTTTGATTTTTCAGAGATTTGTTTCCTTACCATTTGAAATATAATGTGGTATTTCTAATGTATTAAATAGATTTTCTCTGCAAGAGTTAAACACGGATAAAAAAAGTTCTTAAAGATATTAGAAATAATCATTTGGCATGGAAATCTGGGATTTTGTTCAGTTCTGCACAACACTGGACTACTGTCAGAATTATATAAATAAATTATTGTAAATCACGCAATTAAAACTTGAAAATAAATATTCAGAAACAAGAGGATTTTTATCCTTCAAAGATTTCTGAAGGATTTTTATTTCAACACATGAGCTATTTCAGTGAAATTGTTTACTTCAACATTAAAAGTTCATCACTTCTCATGTGAGGAATATAGCATGTACCTACTTCTCACACCCTTGGATGGGACCCCACAGATGCTGTCTCCCTACCTTTTTTATTGGGCATTATATCTCTGTACAGAGTAGAATAGCAGCATGTTGCTGGACTATGTTGCAATGCCATGGCCAGCATAAAAGCCCTCCTGAGTTTTATATTGGATCCATATAAAATAATAAACTCCCTTGAAGTGTTAGTAGATCAAACAGATAGGTCCAGGGCGGGGAAAGGAAAATCTTAGGTTATTACAGCCATTTAAAAAAAGAGTAGCTGATGCACAGAGATTTAAGTTATTTCAGTAACTGATAATGGAATTCTAATAAATATAACGAAAAGCTTATCTTTCTCCCAATCCTTAAAGCCTCTTAAAACCCTAACCCTGTCACTAGTGAATACAATGAGAATCTTTCCATTTACTTGAAAATGCCCCAACATCTAGCATGTCTGCTTACCACAAGCTAAAAGTTACCGGGCAATTTTGTGTTTTATATAATGCTTAGGCTCTTTTCCCTTTTTATTTCCAAATTAAAACACTGTGTCTTCAGACACATCAGTTTTCACAGTTTTGTGTCTTTCACATAGGGCACTAAGATTACTGGATGTATCAGAGGTTCATCCTCTTCAGTACTGCCTACACTAAGTAATAACTTCAAAGGATTCCACACTTATCAAACTAAAAGAGTTCTTTATTAAAAGAACTATAAATAGAGCCATCAGAGCTGCATTAATTTTATTCACATTTCAATCATGTGCACAAAACTAACCTTATGGTGCTAATCCCAGGTTATTCCTTCATACAACCTGTGCTTCCCTTTGGAGTTCTGTGCCAGTTCCGATATGTTTGTGCTGTTAGAGGGAGCAATGGCTCATGAGTTGTGGATGAGGAGCTGAGCTGGAGCTTCTGCTTTTTAAAATTTTTTTAAATTAAATTAAAACATGTTTAAAACATTGCATCATTTTAACTCCGTTAATTCACGATGGCTCAGGGTTGATGGGTTTATGTGTTTTTCTCTCTGTTGTCTTGGCCTAACACCATCTTCATGGTGTCCATTTCCCCCAGTATTAAATTTGGCTTTCCAGATCATACATTCTTCAGGACTCGTGCTTTTTCCCCAGAGAAATGCACTCCTGTATTATACACATGCACCCTCTAGCCCAGCACGTAGCATCAGTGCTCCTATAAAGCAGAAGCATTAACAAGATCTAATCAGTCTAATCAGAGACAAATCCATGCACCTTGTGTTACTGACCTCTTAGAAGACATACAAGTTATGTCTTCTAAGTTAGTCAAGCCTTTTTAGAGGTTTCTATAGTTCACCACTATTTGCATACAGCTTTAAGTAACCATGACATTCTTCATGCGAGTTTGTAAATTCTGCAAACGAATCCAATCCAAAATACTACCTAGTCTGAGCTGTCTCTTCTCTTTCTATTCAGTTAATTGACTAATCCCATAAGTAAGGGAACACCCTAACAGGTGGTTAGATTTTTCCAATAGAACAGAAAAGCTGACAGTAGAGATATTTCACTGTTTTTCATCTAGTAACATATATTATTAAAGCACCAACTCATCTCTGTCACATGAAGTCGTATTTCTTTTTAGTAAATCAAATAACTTCAAGCAGTATTATTGTGCCATGGCTTTCAGAAGAAGATTTGTTGAGAAAGAGGCATCTTTGACTATTCACTTAGCAAAGGAGTTATACTGTTACATTCCTGACAGTTTTGGGACAGGGGAATGAAGCAAACCTCCACCTTTTAAATCATACTTGCATCTACAGTAAAGACTCAAACCTCTTTGGGCAGCTGCAGGGCTCAGATGATATAGCTTTGAAAGAGAAGATGAAGTAATCTGCGCATTGTAATGTAAATATTCACTACAGTGTACTGTAAATACAAATTTTCAAGGAAAGCAGGATGCTGAGCATATTTATTCATCCATCATCACCCAGAATTCTCTGTCTGCTATTTCACAGAAACACTTTTCAGTTTGTTTGAGCTCTGGAAGAAACAGAGCTTGGGCATTGCTTTGGAATGGGCAAAGTTCTTTTCTTGGCACTTATGGAGCACTAAAACTCTTTTGAAGGCTTGATTCAAGAACAGATGTGCCAGTATCTTCATTAACAGATTTTAGACCTTTGCACAAAATTTTCAGGCTCGGGTTCATTGGGAGACGTGACAGGGCTGTAGGTCCATTCCCCCCTCCTTTCCATTAGCCTGGTCTCACAGTCCCACATTCTACAGCTGGGGTTCTCTAAGGGATTTAAATCAATTCCATTTGTATGTTCAGGCAACACATTTGAATGCTGGTGATAACTTGGAGAAAAAAAATAATCACTGATCTATACAAGACAGTCACTTTCATTTTTAAGGAGACCATTTTAGATGACATTGTTAAAGAGTAGAATTTCACCCAGAGCTTATTTTCTTATATTATTAGTACTTTTGGAAAATAAAAACACACAAACAAAAAAAATCTGAGTAATTTAATTATGAGTTAGCCCCAAAAGACTTTAAAAACAGTATTCCATTCAGTCAAAAACAAAGATTCCTTTTGGGCAAATTAGATTTTGTTTTCAGCATTAAGGTCTGTTTGTTTGTTGTTTTTTCTTAAAGACAGATGTTTAAAAAAAATTTACTAAATAGTGTTTTAAGGATGTTGAAATAAAACATCACCTCACTTTCAATTAACAGTCTGGCAAATTTGTGAAACATGCTGGTGTTACTGTTACTGTCTTCTCTGAAGGGGATCATAGCTACAGTTAACTCAGTTCTAGTGAAGAAGCTTTAAGATAATCTTGTAATTTTTCTGCCAAAGAAAGACAAATGTAAATATAATAATATTCCAAATACTCTGTGCACTTGTGAAATGAGCCATAATTCTTCCTTTATGAAGTGCTTAAGAAATAGAAATACCTGTGAAATAAAAGAAGTTTCTTAACAAATCCTGAAAATCTTAACAGGGCGCTTGAACTGATAAAATTATGGTCACATTATCTGCTATCATGAAATCATGACAAATCCAAATCAGACTATTTCAACATAACAGAAGTAGGTTATATTACTGTTCCTAAACTTGACTTGCTGATTCCTTTCTTTCAAAATTATGTTGGATTATCTTCCTCAGTAAAATCTACTTAAAGCCTTTTTTTCCTCAACAGATTTGCCACTTCTGTGTATTCAGAATCCATTTAACGATTTTAACTATAGGAAAGTTTTCAGTGTTACTAAGAGTTAAGCTTCCACGTCTGATACAGATAACAGAGCTTAGGTGAACTGAATTCCTTCTTTTGAATAATCAACATAATTTTTTACAAAATTCAAGAGATGGAATAGGTCAGCAGAATTAAGAAGCAATCCTGTTTGACCTTCACATGCCAATAGGGACAGCACTAAAAGCCATCTGTCTGCTTTTATACTAAAGACAGTTTACCTCCTGGTGCTGTTCCTTGAGGTAGAATCTGTACCTCTGCAAGTCAAGAGCAAAGAGGCAATGGTGAAGTAAACAAACCCAGTGGAAAAACAAATCATCTGTGTCGCAGCTATGCATCTTTACACTTCTTGGTCCAGTGGCCAGAATTCAGTTGAGTGAACCGCAAAAGCAAAGAATAAGATCCTACAAAGCATGCAAGAAAACATAAGGTTGAAAAGTGGGGAGTGGGTTTAAAAAAATAAAAAAGTATAAGGGGAAACTCTCCAAATACCTTTTAAAGAAGACAACTTTTGAAAACAATAATTGTAAAAACTGTTTGGAATTATGATAAAGTAAATAATTGAATCAGTCTGGAGTAAACTGCGATGGTCAATTTTACTAAAGACTGATTTGTCAAGAATTTCAAGCTGGAATGCAGCAAAACATGGGCAATGTAATACATTTTAAGAGACTCAGAATTAAAGAAAAAACTGTTCCTTCTCTAATGGGTGATTACACTCTGATTTTTGACATGGGATGAAAAGATAGTACTCCATCTGAGAATAAATCCAGAAATTTAACCTGATACCTGGAGATTTCAGAGGGGTTGATGGTGGACTTGGAAAACTTTATGGTGACTGAGGATGCACATGCACATACCACGCATGTTGAAAAGAAAAAACTAAAAACAGTTAAGAGAGAAAATCAACTGTCAAACTCATGAACAGAAAAAAAACAAACCCCAACAAAAAAACCAAAAACCAAACAAAAACCCCCTTTAATTCTGTGAAAATAATATACAGTGACTTATGAACAGGAGGTTAACCCAGCTGTAAGCTTTAATGTTCAGAAGAATTAAATCCTCAGCTTTGAATAACATTTACAGTAAATTAAACTGGCAGTTATGCAATGTCTGGAGTACATCGTAACCACCCCATGATTACTATAGCCAGCCAAACCCTGTCCCCAAGCAGGCAAAACTCCGAACTGGGATCAAGGTTTTCATCCAGTGTTTAGTCTTCTCTGACATGATTCATTTCACCACCCTTACGTTGGAAGTAAGGGGAAAATTTTTTTGCTGTGAAAGTCAGTGCAGATATCTGGGCCAAAATTAAGCCTGATGTGACTCAGATGATGTCACACCAGGGATGGATTTGGCCCAGAGTGTCTTTGGCCCAGAGTGTCTAGGGAGGTTAATGATCTTCCTGAACAGTAGATCAGTGTTAATCCACCTCTTTAGCTTTGCTACAGCTACAGCTGCAGGTTGGGCTTGCAGGACCAAGGGGTAGGTGACCTGGTTGCAGTAAAGAGGGGACTGCATGTTTCCTGATGCTGGTCCAATAGTCCTTTTTGTACAAAACTATTCATTTCTTTACAAAGATACATTTCTCAAGAAGTGACAAAACCTCTCCTACCAGTCACTCTCTTTTTAGCTCCCTTCTGCTCCATGCACTTCTGATGTAGCTTTTCAAGGTAGCAGGAGCTGTGGCAGTTCATAAACTGCACCTCAACTTTTCCTTAGCAATGGTTGCTGATGTATCTCCTGCGCTAATCATCTTCATAGAAACAGGGCTATCATATGCTAATTTAATGGCTGGATTCTGCTCTCTTATCCTAATTCATAAGATGGAAATGGCATGGTACCATTATAACTAAGAGTGGAATTTAGAGCTTGTGCTCCTGCATTTCAAACATTCCTTGTCTGAGCATGCATCCCAGTTGAAAAGCTCACACACATATAGACGAGCAATAATGACTTTTCATTTGATGTCCTTTTTCACCAAGACAGGTATTAAAGATGAAAAAAATGGTAGATTTACTGCAAGTTTGAAGCATAAATTACAAGAAAGCTATGGAGAGAGTCTGGATGTCTTGATGGCAACACTGCCATACCTTGCAAGAAAGCTCAGGCAGTGGCACTGTATGAATCATTCGTAAAGCAGACAGGGGAAGATGATGAGTGCAGGAAATGCTCTTCTCTATGGTTCTTGATAAAGAAAATAAACGGCTTCGACAAACCTACACTGGAAACCTTTGGTCCTCATCCGGCACAGCACTCCCCTCCCCAAACCAGAAATCACTAGGGCAGAACAGGAAAATGAAGATGGCTTAACATTGCCTTTCTGCTTCCATCGACCTGGGCTGGCTGATGAGCTGCTTTATCCTGAGGCAAAGCATGGCCTGCCCTACACCTGCCCCTCTGGGTCACAGCAGGGTGTTCTGGGCACATCGCAGCACAATTTGTCGTGTACTTTCAAGTGTGGTCCCCCTCTACCAGGAGAATTCTAAGGAGGCTAGAGGAGAGGTAATGATGTGACCTACAGAATATCAGAGGAAGTCCAGCTTCACCTTCTGATAGCAAGGTCAACCATCTACGCAGCCATGAATCACAATGAATGAGTCTGACGTTGCTGTTAGCCTAGGAAACAGCTGGAAGAAAGCCCCACTTTTGAATTAGAGTTGGACAGGGACACCAGGTTAACTCACGAATCCAATCAACATTGATAAATTCAAATCAGCAGAATCCTATCCATTATTTAGATAATATTTTAATTGTATGGTTAATAAGTAAGTTGAGCTTCCAGTGAGATGTGAAATATGCAAGTTTTTTGTTTGCCACTGGAGAATTTCCCAATTGCTGTTCACAGTCACTGTCAGATAAAACATCAATACACCTGCCCTTGATGTGCAATGCCACAGTCCTGTAATATATTCAGTTCCTGTACAATCTCGCCATGTAAAATGCTAAGCCAGCTGTTTTTCCTTCCAAGTGAGACAACTCACAGACCTCCTGCTCCTTGTCCCTACTCCACATCCAGTCTACATTTTCTTCCTATTCCTGCCCTTCAAGTGAAATTCTTGGGCTGCAATGCCACTAATTCCACCTGCTTTTCCCATATGTGACTTTCTTGATCTGCAATATCCCTCACTTCATGAAGCCCCTCCAAATCTTGCAATGCAGGGAGGGTATGATTTCTTCAGCCAACAGTGAAAGGGCTAAAGCCAGGAAAAACATTCTGATGTTTACTTCCTGCATTTAAATGAGATTGGTTTGTCTTTAGGGGGTACAGAGCACAGGAAACCTTCTTCCTCCTTCCCTTGTATTTCCCCAGAATTGTCATATGAATCCCTAGTATCAGTCAGAAGGATAAATAAAAAGTTGAGAATTAACAGGAAAGGAATAAATACAACAGAAAGCAGTTTTATGTGACTATATGAATCCACGTGCACTTATAGCCTGAATAGTGACTGTACTTCTCATAATTCTAACCCGTAAGTATTATACCAGAACTAGAAAAGGAACAGTGGAGGGCAGAAGGATTATCAAATAACTAAAAGGTTTCACTCAGACAGAGACTGAAGCCCTTCAGTCCAGAGAAAACACAACCCAGGGAGATTACCAGATAACTGAAATATCTAGAATGGCAAGCAGAACAACTGTTCTTTGTTTCTCACAAAAAGAAAGAAGCAAGAGGCTCCCAGTGGAAATTATCAAGCCTCAGGATTAAAAAATCATGAAGGGAAGTGTTTTTCCACGCACTGCAGAATGAAGCAGTGGGACTCATTGACACAGGATGTTGTGGAGGTCAAAAGGAAAAACTGATTAAAAAGGACTAGACCAATTCATACCGAGGTCTATTGAGCCTGTTAAATGTGATGGTCTGGATGTAAGCCACAAATCTAAAAATCCTTCATCACCTATTTTTAGAAAATGAAAAGGTATACCACAGGAAGAGCATATTTACCTTGTTTATTACATTTCCCTAAACATCTATTACCAGCCCCTCTAATAGGCTGAAAGCTGGCCTTTCAGTCTCATCCAGTAGGGCCATCTTAATGGTTTTTGTTTCTCCCAGTAAGATAGCAAAATGTGTCAAAAATTTCCCATCTCCTTTACTCAGCACCCCAGAGGAAGGAATGCCAGTTTGCACCAGAACCTTTGCTCCGAGAAGCTGGCAAATGCTCATGACACACAAGTGATGAATCCCAGAATATGTAGGTTGCTGCCTCAGCTTTGCCCTTGGCTTGCGGCATGCCTTGCTTAGTGATTATAACAAATGTTAGTATATTCTGTGCAACAGAGATTTACAAAGGGAAAAAACCCACCTATGTTATGAAGAAAATACAGATTTTCCTATCATGGGTGTCAGCACCTTGGGAAAGACAGGCATAGGAGAGTAATCCAGAGCCTGGTTGTTGATAACTGGGTTGTGATTTTGGATTCATCCATTTCTGTGCCTTGGTTCTCAACCTAGAAGATAACAACAGTTGTGGGGTAGTTTTGAGTTTTGTTTGGCTTTTTAATCTTGCAAAGGATTTCTGTGACTATGTCAGATGTTTTAATAGCAAGTGAGATGGGAACTGTAAAATACCTGAACTTGCACAACATGACTGCAAATAGAGCTGAAGCTAAGACTAGCTCTGACATTTCCAAATAGCTTTTGCCCTCCCCAATTAAAAGTATATAGTCTTTTTAAAAATAAAAGTATGCTTCACTGAGAGTACTTCCTTAGAAGCTAGAGGGTGGATTTGCCCCACTTCATATTAAACCATTCACACCAGATGGTTGCAATGTCAACGTAAGGGCGAAGCCAATGCAGACTTTAGAAAACAGCAGTGTTGTGGAAAAAGTGCTCCCTCTGGTTATTTTGCTGGAGAATTAATTGCTTACAGCAGAGGAGAAGTAGGACAGAGGGCAGTTTGGTTTATCTGCATTGTTTTCATCATTACAGTCAGAACAATGGTTGTTTGCCAAATGCCGGTTTTTGCTTTCCCCCTGAACAAGGGCACACGTTCCTGACACGCTGTGTTAGTTTTCTGAGGACATGACAGCTCTTTCTTGGAGGCTCTGCATTTTCTGGATGCAGCAGGAAGTGAAAGAATGTAGTTTTGTACCCAGGATGGGAGACATTCGTTTTACCTGCTATGTCAGCCATGTTGTTAGGAGCAGAGACCCAAAATGACAGACATGGCTGAGACAGCTGCTGGAACTAGCACAGCTTCCTTCAAACCCCAGTGATCTGACACAACAACAGTGCAGCATGCTGGCAGTCCTGGAGGATTACAGCATCACCGCTGGCTTTCTGTTAACCCTTTTGAGCTCACAACCTGCCAAACGATGTAATGAGCTGTTAGGTGAAAAACAGTAACAGTACCCACCACTCAGAGGTAAAGCGTCTCTCCAGAGATAGTATCAGAATTAACAACACACTTGTATACTATCTGTTGCTGGCGTGGCACAGTCAACCCACTTTAAAAAAGTAACAAAAAAGAAAATTGGCTTCCAAAATTTTTCAAATTGAAAGAGAAAAACCGAACAGGTCATGCCAAGACACTGAGTGGAGATAACAGCAGTAAATTCAAAGGTTATCACTTTGGTTGAAGAGTTAACATAAATCATTTGTGAATCCACACAGGGAAGTAACAGGACCAGGTGCTGGCCAATGTCACTTAGACCAAGCCAGCAGGTACAAATATTCAAGTGCTGTGTGCTTGATTGCTGAGAAGAGATCTTCAAATACTATTGATTGCCATGTTTAAAAACAAAAATTAAAAGAAATTAGTAGTGCCCAAGTGAAGTGTTGAACTGAAACCCCCAGAGATTAAGCATAATCTCAAAATACATCTCTGCGAGAGTCAGTTGGCACTTCTGCTCCCCAGGGGCCTGCCAATGCTAATTTCAATCTACTTTATGTATCAACAGCAGAGAATTTTTGTTATCTCACTCATGCTGTCCAGGACCATGAATACTCATTTTGGGTGTCCAAAGCCTGTTATGACTCCATCTACATTTTGTGGGGGTTACCACTCCTCCCTATAATTCTTAGATGAATACTCTACTGATAGCCTGAGGAAGGACAAGAAAGACGGCCTTTTGCCTGTGCCCCCTGAGCCTTGACCATATGGATTGTTTTTCTTTTAACATGTATTAATCTCTGTATCCCTTATGTGAGGTAGTGCAAGAGAAAAGCCATGGGCTTTTGTTACAGGATGTACCTGTAACAATTTTCAATTCATCATCAGAAAAAATCGGCTGTTTTCTGTGACAATCTGTAAAGGGTTTACACACAAAAGACATAAAAAGTCAAGACTATCCTACTATTATTGCTTAATTTGCTCTTCATCCTTTTTCTTCCTCCTTCAACACCTTCTATATCTACATATCAGTAGGTTCTTTCAAGACTCAGTTATTCAACATCTTATACCTCCTTTCCCTTATTGGAGAAATTGCTTCTTCTCTTTTTACAGGGACATGAATACAGTGCATTCCCCATGCCAACCTCTTTTTTTTTTTTTTGCCACTATTTTTAAACTACCAGTAAGGATGACATAAGCAACATTGGATATCACTGATTGGACAATGCTACACTAGGAATTAGTCATAGACCAACTCACATCCAAATCTCTTTTATTCTCACTCTTTTTCTTAGATTTTTCTTTGAAAAAGAAGACCTTTTCTCCCAAATCCCAAACGCTCTAATCCATTAAGCATTCCAACAATAAGGAATATTTTGTTATTTTAATTCTACTATGTTATTGTAGGCACAATTTCAAGCAAGTTCATTTTACATGGTGTGATTGATACTAAGGCAGTCGGTTTCAGTCCCCAGGTCTCATCACAAATGCTGAAGCCATGAAGAGATTTGGGTATAAGTTGCATTGTTCCAGCGCATTGAAATTCTGTCTGTGTGTCTAGCACTGTTCATTACGAGTGAAAACCAAAGCTTCTCCTGTTCCTCTCAGTTTGAAAAAAAGATTCAGCACCTCTTTGTCACAAACAAACTATATTGCAGCACAAAAAAGCACAACTGCTGATTCTGTATTTTGTCCAATCAAGACAGTTCAGTGCGGAAGCACTCCAAAGTCACACAGAAGTTGGCATTTCCGATTATTCGCGCTGAATGATTGATTCCTATGGGCCTGTAGACAAGCACGATTTACAAATGCTCCTGGCACTCTGACCAAGGGGGAATTCCCCAATTTATTTTACAACACAGAGAGCAGCAGTAACATTTTAATCAGATGGTGAAGCCTGCTGGGAAGCTCCATTATAAAGCACTGTTTTGCCCAACAGGACTGCAGTTTGGGATGGCCGGGGAATCTACAGTGGGCTGCGTTTCCTTAGTGCAGCCACCTGGATGTCAATGCAAAATTAAACAATGCTGTTTTCTCTCTCTCGACACTTACACACTGCAGTAAGTGAACGTAGTACATTACTCCCTCTCAATAACAGTATAAGCTATTTTAAGAGCCATCTGCTCTGAAGTTAGAGCAGGGAATACCTTGTATTTTAACAGGGGGAGTCACAATTAGGAAGCAGAGACAAGAGGTCTCAGTCTGGAGGACTCACAAAACATGGGCAAAAGATGGATACTGACTGCTCACTTTGGGCACTTAAATGCATGTTAAGCATGAGTTCTCCATCTATACTAAACTTCTAAGTTATGTTAGCAAAGACATTTTTGGAATCAGGTCTTTAAAATAAAAAGTAGATTTTCTGATTCGCATTTATGTCAAAACCATTCTATCATTTAAAAACACTAAGGAATGGAAGGGCAGCAATATTAGCCTTCATTTCACTGTCTAGCTGAGGGTACCTCAGTAAAAAAACAAAAATAATTCAAGGAAAAAGGAAGAGGAACAAGAAGAAACAAACATAAAACTATGGATTCAAAAGGAAAAAGTAGTAGCATATTAAAAAAAAAAAAGTAGTTCAATTGGAATAAAAAATATATAACCTTGAAATTTATATCCTAGAAGTACCATAGTTCCTAAGTTCATGTTTTAAATACATGAACTAGAATCTTTCTTAAAGCAATTACTATATTCCTAATTAAATTGTGGGTCTTGTACGGTAACATCAATTAGCTCTTTAAAAACCACATTATTAATTCATCAAGGAGACAACTTGATAACATGGTGAAGGCAATAAAGTAGATCAGTCTGTAACGCCCACTGCTAGAGGGAACAGACTTCATTCAGAAGTACACGGGCGGTGAATCTCCACTAACTTCTGCGGAGCCGCACTGATTCACCCCTCTCAGGATAGGACCTGCCTTATTAACATTAACACTTCCTTCTTTATGTGTTCTGTTGCCTGTTTATACACAGCCGTGAAGAAAATCATATTGTCGCAAAGCATGATCTATAATGAGGATGTGTTATAACAGGAGATAAGGACAAAAAAGAAGTTTGGAGGGAGAATGAGAACTGAAAACAGAACAACAACTTCTCCATTGAGAGGTTTTTTATCTACTGATAATGAAATCTCCAGATGAACCAGAAAAGATAGGACAATTGGAAGCTATTTCTGAACAGTAGACATGGTTGGGTTGGTTAGCGTGTGCTTGACAACAGCCACTCTGTGGAAAAATAAAGCAATAATAAACAACTAGTTGCTCTGCTAGTGTGTTTGGATGGCAGAGAACGAACTACACTCAAAGTGGCACTACTTTATGGGAATAAAAGTGTACAAATCCTCTGAACAAGAGGAATGCAAACAAATGAGAGCAGAGGGATAAGTAGGACAAGCTTCCCCCAGTGCTCCAGAAGCACGTATGCCCCAATCTTGCTCACATGAGTATTACAGGAAGTGTTCTTTGAGCTCCTCATTTACCACACTATTACACTGGCAACTGTACTGAGATAGATATATATGCATACATACTTAAATCATATGTTTGGTAAGTATTTCTCTCAGTTCTGTTTGTTACATCTCACCAATTTAATTATTCTTTTCTGTTTCTTCTTTCGACCATATTTCTAACGCTGTTTCCTTTAAACATTCTTCTGGACACAATTTCTTCAGCAGTGCCCCACAAACATCTTCCCAATTTGCGAAAGTGTCAACTGGATTTACATGGTTTTAGGTCAAAAACCAAGCTCTGAATCCCTTCAGCATTTGCCTGCAATGACTTGGTGATGTCGATATGCTCCAGTTTTGGGCCACGCACATAAAGCATAACGTACAGCTCCACCTGCTGCTGGAGGTGCCTTCTGCTCAGATCATTACCACACAGTTTCCTGAAAATACATTTAGGGAGGAAACAAAGTTTGTGCCACTGAAAGGTCTTTGGGACTTTTATGTAGTCTGCTGTTCATGCAGGCTTGCAGAGGAGCCTGTCTGCTTTGCTGCCGTGCTCAGTTACTGGGCTGGCCCCCAGCACTGAGCTTAGACTATCAGCAAACAGCAGCCCCCAAAGCCCCCTTCCCTGTGCTTTACAGTGCTCTTGTTGAAGGCCTCTGGCAAACCCCTTCACTTGCAAATCAGAAGTATAGGGGAAATATCTCTTTAAAAGACACTAAAGCACACTTTCTAAAGAGGACTGTATCTTCTTGTAGCTGCTCTGTAGAGCTGGAAAGACCAGCAAAGAAATGAGTGTGAGAGTCGGCTTCACACTTTGGAAAACTGTTTAAGTATGTGTGTGGGGGAAAAAAAAAATCTAAGCTTCCAATTTGGTAAAAAATTATGAAATACTGATTTCTACCATGTTCATATTTAAACCTTTTTTTTTCCTTAAGAAAAGGGGAGGAGCAGTAGGGAAAAGAAGAAAATAATGAGAAGGTAGAACAGAAATGTTTCCCTCAAACGAGAACATATCATTTATTCACAGTTTCGCATAATCACAAGGATCTAGTTCTCAAGAGGATCG
>NW_010423198.1:23543-25073 GCF_000710305.1 Buceros rhinoceros silvestris
ATCACCGCAGCTGGAGGCCTCCAAGCCCTGCTGGGTCTTCAGGGCGGCAGTGTCCCAGCAGGAGCACTGCTGGCTCAGGCCCCTTCGGCAAGGGCTGTGCAGAGCTCCAGGCGCTGGGGTTGGGGTTTCAGAGTCCATGAGCTCTGCATGTCTGTCTGATAAACAGTGTTTTGAGTACCTCAGAATTGTTACTGAGCTCAGCCTCTACCAAATTAAATGTCTGGTGTCACAGAATTGTCATTTTCTGAGGAGAAAAAATGGTCCCACTGGAACACTTCTGATCCATTTTTACCAAAACTCAGCAGATTTTGGTCACGAAAGTCACCTGAATCCTCTGTAATGTAATATACGAACATGGTTCCCACGCTTCCAAATTTCTTTGAAAGAAGGAGATGTGCAGGCAAAAGCTAAACTGGTAACTAGATATTAGAAGCCCACAAAATATTCCAGCAGGAGCATGAATAACATTGAGACAATGTCAGCCAGAAATGTAAAGTATAATTTTGTTATGTTAAATTTTTCTTCCAGGAAAAGTGTTTTTCCTTACAAGGCTATTCCCATTGTGTAACAGATATATAAAATAAAGCTATAAAAGTTGAGAGTACAGCTTTGGGAGCAAGGTTTTTATAGTCTAACTGGTCAAAGCAACATTATTGAGTGAACTAGGTAAAAGTTTTTAAAGAAAACTGGCTTTTTGCAAGACTTATTAAGAACGGAGCTTTCTAAATGATAGTAGTAACAGAGGCATACACCATGCGTCAGTAGAAAATTGTTTCTGTATTTTAAATTTGGAGATAATCACAATATGGCAAAATGATTTCAATATGGC
Source organism: Buceros rhinoceros silvestris (assembly GCF_000710305.1). Classification (NCBI taxonomy): domain Eukaryota; kingdom Metazoa; phylum Chordata; class Aves; order Bucerotiformes; family Bucerotidae; genus Buceros; species Buceros rhinoceros. The sequence continues at coordinate 24,373 of NW_010423198.1, forward strand.
TGTATACACTGGATTAGCAGCTCTTATGCTATGTACATCTGGAAAGCCTTGAGGTGTATGTAACTCATCGCAAGACCTTCTTCAAGCCAAACGCAGTCATCTACAGTATCACTTACAACAAATACTTTTGGATGATTTGAGGCTGATGGAAGACTATTGTGGAGCGCACTGTGGATGAAAAGTACTGCATTCATACCCACTTTTAGGTCTCCTTGCTGACTTTGTATCTCAGGTATGCACTAATGCTCTTATCGATGAGAAAAGCCTTGGATACAAACCACTGACGGACTGAAATCATCAGTTTGCTCCTGGATTCTGCTGGAACTGAGTTCCCATCATCCCTCCTAGTTTTCCTATCTTATTTATAATTTGAACTCATTCATTCAGGAAGACATTGAGTCTGATAATAGTAAACACAAATACAAGACTCCTGCAATTTACCATCAACAGCAAAATTAAAGCAACAGTAAACTGCCCAGAAAAAGCAATGATACCACAGCTTTTTCAGCATCTTACTGTACCAGCTGGAGCAGCAGAGAGGCTCCAGGGGATGTATGATGAGAAGGAGGAAAGAAAGGAAATGAACAGGGGAGAGCACCATTTTTCAAGAAAAGGACAATAACCTCTCATCTTTAGCAGAGAAACACTGGTCTAGATGCAACATTCCAAATGAATGTGTTCAAGTGCTGCACTAAGGCATT
>NW_010423198.1:25245-36377 GCF_000710305.1 Buceros rhinoceros silvestris
TATTCTGTTGATGGTCAGTTTACACCCATTTGTTCTTGGGACAAGACCAGCAAGAGGCATGTGTCTTTGCCTTGTTTAAAACTCTGTGCTTGCTTGTCGATAATAAAGGCAGATATAACAAGATGTCTGTTTCATTCTTATTTAAACACCCCTTTTATCTAATTAAATACAGTTCTTACACTTCCCTGCCTCCCTACCCAAAAATCCTAAGACAAAATCAAAACCATCAAGACCTTCTTTTCACTTTTTCTTCATATAGGTTGTTTAAAAAAAAAAAATAGAGTTTTCTTCAAATGTCACTGAAAGTTAAAAATAGGAAGCTACCAGAAAAGCCTTTTATAGTGCAGTCATAACAGTACCACATCATTGCTGAGCACCTTAATTAAAATGATACATTATGACAGTGATGTGATACATGTCTGCATTTGGTCTTTCAGATGCTGCAAAAAATTAGTACAATTTTTGTTCTGTCTGACAACCATTTTTTCAAATGAAGTACTCATAGGAGTACTCATATGCTGTGAAATTAGTATTTCTTAAATGCATTTTTGAAATATTAAAGTAACATTATTGTACAGCCACCAAACCTGCTAAGACAAGAAAAGGAATTCTAAGATAAACTCTGGGATAAGTAATATTTTTAACTAGACCGAAGAACTACAGTTTGTTTAGAAGACTGCAGCCAGGATAGTTACATTGCTTTTTGTGAACTAGATAAGAGTTGCAGGTGTGAAATTGTTTTTGATATTTAAATAAACAAATTAAGAAGACAAATTCATGCTGACGTTTGTGAATGTGGCTGCTGCTACAGCTTGGATTGGAAATGAAATGTGAAAACCCTTTAAAGCTGAAGCCACTTGAAGCAGCATTTGTGAATTATACATATACCGTATTTTCTTTACAGTGAAGGATCATCACAAGAGAACCGTTTTGATCCAAAACCAGTCCTGTCCTACAACGCACAATGTGCGTGCCTTGTCCCGGTTTGAGCTAAACTTCCTGGTTTGTTTTTTTTTTCCTACAGTACACTACAATTTAAGTAAATCAATCTTAATTTAAAACCAGTCTTATTAAGATACCCATGAATACTTTGTTCATTTATACTATGTGAATTAAGATCAAGGAAAATTGCAAACTGAAAAGAATTTTCAGATGCATTTAAGTAGATAGAAGGCAAAAAATTCACCATTAAACCAAATCCTGAATAAGCAATGAATCTCACCAGTGAGTATGAATCTAAGTCGAATCACTCACAGGTATTTGCAGCATTGCAATAAAAATCCAGTGGCCAGCCTATATCAGACTCATGCTCATGAAGCTCCCCTCCAAGCAGACTTGGCTGTCAAATCATCTGTTTGTGCTAATACAAATATTACGTATGTACTCCAAGATGTTTGGTTGATACTTCTTTGCAGAGAGGACCTTCAGAAACTGCAGATTTTTAAAATACATGTTTCTGCCTATACAGATAATAATATCTTGCATACATCAAAATCAGGGTGTTTAATCAGTAGAATTGCATCAGTGGAAAAACTCATGTAGGGAGGAATAACTTCTCAAGGTAAGAGTCTAATTTCTGTTTAAGCAATGTAACTATTCTTTATAACTCTAAATACTAGGAAATTTAGATTATTTATTTATCCAGAATCAATAAATCAACACTGCAATTGGTAACTCAAGAATAAAAGTAATACTCATCTAGAAAGCAATTCACAGAAGAGCATGCTACAAATGTGATAGAAGTGTTGCATAAATCAACACTGAGAAGAAACAAAGTATATAATAATTACATTTAACTCAGAAAAAAAGGCAGCAGGGGCAAAACCCCCCTAAACTACATCTATCTATAAGTGGGGTAGAGAGTGAAAGGGGATGAATTGTTTGCCAGGACAGAGTAATTTATTTCATATTATTACATCTGAAAAAGAACATTTATAAAGAAAAAAAAAATCCTGATGTTAATTGTAGGGTAGGAACAACTGGAATATGAGTATGGGACAGTATAAAGGGCACCCAAAAGTCGTCTGAAGAATAAACAGAAACTATTACAGTTGGCAGCTTTTCTACCACTAGAGTGTAACACGCCAACCTGGGCAGAAGAATGCTGTGTGAGACCTTGTCATCCTGCTAACATCCAAATAGACAACATCTGCCGCTCTTTCCTCCTCCATCAACCTAGACATTTCATTATAATATGAATCAGGTTGGTAAGCATATTATCCTTGGCAAATCCACACTGTGATCTCAGAGACATTCTTCTCCTTCATGTGCTGAGAACTGGCTTCCAAGTGGACTTATGCCTTAATTTCTTAGGGATGAGATGTTGACCATCTGGTCCTCTGAATTTGCATGGGTTGAGATTTCCCAAGTGAATTCTCACTTGATCCTATTCTACTACCAGCAGCTCCTCTCCTGTTTGAACCCGTCTCCAGGCACAAAGGCCTGGGAAAAGACAGATGCAAAGAAAGTGTTGAGTACCTCAGCCTTAACTGTATCTGCTGCTGCTAACTTGCCTAGGACATTTAGTCATGGGCCTACATTTTCCTCATTTGTTCTTTTGCTGCTAATGTAGCCGTAAGCGTGCCCTTGATGTTTATTGTCAGCTTCAGCTCTAGTTGAACTTTTACCTTCCTACCACTCATGACATCCTGGGCAAGTTCTATATTCCTTCTTTGTAGTCTGCTCCTGCTTCTGCTTCTGCTTCTGCTTCTTTTATATGTTCTTCTTGCATTGGAGCTCAGTCACGTGTTGCCTATTCAGTCAAGCCAGTCTTGTGAAACACAGTCATTCTTCCAAGGCCTGGCAAGGACAACTCTTTACACCTTAAGGACGGTATCTTCTGAGTTAGCCCTCTTGAGCTCCTTTGCCCTTCAGTCCTGCCTTTTACAGGACCCCACATAACAGCTCCCTGAATAAGCAAAGACTGCTCTTCTAGAGGCCGGGATCGGTCCCCTGTTCTTTGCCTACCTAACCCCTCTCAAGATCTTGAACATCTCTGTTCCATGGTCACTAGGGACAAGGCTGCCATTGATCCCATCGACAAACCACATCATCTCAGCTCATAGCATTCAAAGGGCTGAGGAGCTCAGTCCTACAAGACACATAGCAGAGGTCACTCCTGTAAGGCTGAAGTCTCAGGTCTCAAAACACTTGCAGAGGAAGGTTTACTGTGCAGGAGAAAATGTGTTTGTTTTCTTTTCCTACCTAAAAAATGTAAGAAATGGCAAAGGCTGTACTGTACCGTATGGATTTCATTATTTAGGGGAATCTATATCAGCTTTTACAATATACCAGAATCCTGACATGTCACATAAATAGATTTATTTTTTATAGAATAGGGCACTGGAGGATTTTGAAGCTTATACACTTCCTTTTAAATACCCATCAATGACAACTGTACCAGTCTCCTATGAATTCTGAGGCAGCTGTTATTTCTTTATGCTTCACTGTCTTTCTCCACCCTGTTGTCTCTTAAATTGTAAGCTCTTTGTGGCAGAAATGCCTTTTGTTCATTGTTTCCTGTGGTTTGGGGTTTTTTTTGGACAGCACCCAGCACAATAAGGAATGAGGTTCCTAAGCTTTACCATAATACTAAGCAACACATGTTTAGCCATTTTTTCTATTATATCTATATGAGTGACATTTTAGACCCTTTTTACATAGATCAGACAAACATCTTCCCAAAGAGAGTGTTTTCAGCTTGTAGTGAGTAAAACATTGTTCCAAATACTCTTCTTCAAATATGTGTAATGTCAGTACTGCCCAGTATGTCATCTACAGATACAATCAGCTTTCTGAACAGAGTCAGAGGCACAAAAAGATGACCAAGTTATGGGCTGCTATTGCCAAAGACAGCAAAACAATCTTTGTCACAGTGAATGGTTTTGTTACAAAATAAAATAAAGACAAATTGGAAAGAACATGGTATTGTTCTTCATGAGAGTGGAAGAGAGTGCTCATTAACAGCCACCGAAGAATTGACATATTTGTACTTCCAGAGTACGCACTTAGGCCCAGAGAAAGGTTACTTTTTATTTTTTGAAAGGTTTGGAACACCATAACACCAATGTTTCATCATGCCTTCAGTGACACACAGTCATGTAGAATAAACGTTACTTTTAATAAAATTACTCACTCCCTGCAAGTTTAGGTGCACATTTCAAGGATGGTGAAGAAAGTAAAGACAGTTTGTCTCTAAAGGCTGTTTCCTCTTTTCACTGTTCTTTCCACAATTAGTTGGTAAGTTGAGTTCCTTCCAAAGCTTAGCAAGTTCTACCTAAAACACCAATACCTGCTGGAGAAAGGCAACAAAACTCATACCTCTTTTCTCTGGAGAAGACACGACTTAGGGCAAAAGAGAGGGGATCCAAATACCTGACACCTGACCCATGTTTTTCAGACAGTTCAGTACTGACAGTCACTCTCATCCCAATAGCTGCAGTGTTTAAGAACACAGTCTACACCTATGCAGTCTAGTCAAACATAATCAAAATAGCACAGGATTTCAGGAATACTGATAAATGACTCTATAGTCTCATTTATGTCTATATGTCAGAACCATTTCATTGTGGTGGTACTTTGGACGGAACACCTTTTTATTCCAGCACTGACTACCTATTCTGAGCAAGACTAGAATAAATTAGTCTCTTTTTTTCACCTGTGTGAATAAATTTCCCAACACATTTAAGCAAATGCAAAACAAAAATAAGTGACCTTTCTTGAAGCCTGACTTGCATCATATTTTGTACTTTGTGTATATTTTTCTTGAGACAATCTCTCAAGCTCTGAAACCCAGGTTTATGACAAAGGAATCTATTAAAATTTCAACAATTTAAGCCTGTAAACCATATTAAACATGTCTGTAATAAACTCCTGAAGCAAATTCACTACATTTACCTTACAGCATGCACTTCTATCAAAGATTGAAGAACTAAGAAACAAGCATTACGTCTGAAGCGCAGCTGTAAAGCGCTGCGTGCACATGCAAAACATTTAAGGTGTCCCTTTCAGAATCTGTTTCTTTAATAAAAATTTAATGTTTTGTTCCCAAGTCTGCTAGTTGATGGTCATTATGAGATGATTATAATAACCACTTTAAGACACGACTTGCTTTTACTGCACATGAAAAAGAAACAGCTACATAATTTCAGCTCATTTTTAAGTGATTCTACAAACGGCAAAAGATTCTTGTGCATCATCTTATGAATGTGATTTTTCTTGTTTGTTTTACATGAAGAATAGAGTCCCTCCCATCTCTACTATTTTGCAGTACTCCAGGTATTTCAGCTGAGGACTCAGAAGGGGAAATAAACTAATACAGTGACAGTTTTCTCAACACACCGTCAGTACTGGCCATACCAGCACAGCAGGCGAGACAGAAGACTGTGGTGCCTTTTCCCAGCCAACATGAAGTCCCTTAGAGCGATAATCCAATGAACCTCCGGTGGTGCCAAGTGTATTTATAGGGGTTATCAGAGTCTTATGGCATACAGGGTGGCTTTTCCATATGAGCTGCCTTTCCGAGACCGTTACTGCAATCAACGTAGAGCGCAGCAATCTCAGTGTTGCTCCTGCATCCACTCAAATATTTCCATAATACTAGCAAGTAATTGATACCATTTACAATAATACTGAATGCATGTTTGAAGGGTAAGTGCTGAAGGAATGGAAGTAGCAATGAAGGAGGATCTAGCACATGCCATTCTAAAGGAGAACACGTAACATAAAAGTCACAGAGCTTCAGAAGATCCAGGTGCCCCTCTAGTGTTACTCCAAAGCATTAATTCATGGGCTGCTCTCCTAAGAGCTCTCCAGAGCTGCAGTCATATTGTAAATCCACAAGTTGCCTGAACCCCTGAACTAGACTTAAATAAAACAGATTCAATAAAGTGCTGTTCAGATTAATTATTCAATTGTATTATGTCTATCCAAATGTCTGTATACAAGTGCTCTGGTGGTCAGCAATTCTGTCTTCTCAAAACTAAATCCTTCTAAAACCCATGAAGTCTGAGAAGTATTATTTACCATCTGGATTAAGGGAGAACTTTCAAAAGGGTTTTGAAATACAATCTGAACAGGCAATCAGACGGCTAGCTGACAACGGTGTGGTATGGTCATTGTAGACAAACAGATAGCATGGGTAGTCCAGATTGTCTGGCCCTCTGTGCCTTGAGTCTCTGACCTCTTAAGTAATTACACTTGTAACATCCAGTTCCTTTTATTAGATGCCTCTATTTGTATGGATGTGATGAACATTATACTGAGCAGAAACATCCAAAAAACTATTACGTTTCCATTACTATGTTCTCATGGATAAGTAAATGTGTGATTTGTGAAAATAAGTACATTTTCTTGGTCGATGTCATCATAAGTACTGCTGATTGGCTGAAGTGCCCACTTCAAGTAGACAATATCAATGAAGTAATTCATCCTTAATGATTCCTTTGAGCCTTGAAGCATTTGTTTCTTGTTTGACAAAAGAAATGTTTTGCCTCTGTATTGTTGTTTTACATGAATTTTGTTTGTCACTCTCTAGAAATTTATTCCTAGCTGGAATTATAGCTGCCTTGCTTTTTTGACATAGTAATATTTGAACAATTTTTCGCTGAGAACAGGGATGCAGACCTCTTCTGGGCTTAACCAAGCACTGGAGTTTTCCCAGCTCTGTCTCAGAATTCGCAGGAATTCATATGATATCAGTCTGTCCCCAGAAGTGCAGCGTTATTAGTGAAAGCCATTAGCAACTCTTCTGATTCGTTTGTCGTGGTTTTTATTTTTCCATCTGGTTAAAAATTTGTGACAGTTCAGGTACATCTAATGCTACTTCCTCAGAACTCTTCCTAGTATCCTCAGCAGTATGCCTCAAAATGGATCCAGTTCTCAAAGTAAAATAAATTGAGGCTACAAAAATTACAAAATACCGGTACTGTAATACTCTTCTTTTTATCTGTTCCTGACATATGAAGTAACTGACCCGCTAAGACCATTGCCTGCTCCTTGATTGGTGTTGTCACTGCTATGTCTTGTCTCATTCATATCTGTATTTACAAGCTCTTGATTTACAGTCTTATAAGTCACTGTAAATGCTACTCCTTTTGACATGGAAAGTCTTTTTGTCTTGTGTCTGTACAAAACCTATCAGTATGAGGAACAGGCCTATGACTTGTGCTACAACAAGAGAAGTGTTAAACAACAAAGAAACAAAACTTGGGCTTAACAACCTTCCAGAAGAGATAAACATTCCACACAGTTCCCTTGAGAAATTCAGAGCTGTTCTGTGCTAAACACAAACTCAAACTAAACCATGCATATATATTGACCATAAGGGCTGGTTTAGGCATCTACCTGGATAAATCACGGAGTAATTAAAATTACTTAAATCCTCAGTAAAAAAAGTATGAGCATGGTCATCTGAAAATGCCAGCTGGAAAGCCAGTCCTTATTTAACAAAAAAAACAAAACAACAAAAAAATCCTTACCGAGAAATTCACTACCTTTCAAGACCATCGCTAAGTAAGAAATAGCAAATTGGGTGATTCAATAAGCTGCACTGCGGCAGATGAGCCCAAAACATTCTGACAAACAGTCTTGCTGAAAAAACATCCAGAATAAGTCAAACTAATAATTATTGTTTTTCACAGAGCTTGTTTGTGATTACTTTGGCTACCTAATTTAACCAAAAACAGGTCTACAAGAAAGCAGGAGAGTTGCTATCAAGGAAGATGAATATCCTGGTGATATCCTGGTCTAGACAAAAGTAGGAGGAGATTAAGGGTTGTGGATGTGCAATGTAGTTATCAACAAATAATCATCAGAGCACAGTACGAATCCTGTTTACTGAAGTGACATTACTTTATAGTTTATCTAAAACATTTGTTTTTTCACTGTAGATTAACCGAATGTAATATTCAAGCCTTATGTCAGGAAAGGTGAGAAACTGCAGGAAAGCACAGGTCTAGATTAGTAACTGTCCATCAGATCTGGGGGGAGTAAAGAGGACAGGGGCATACACTAAATGTCAAAGCAACACAGATAAATTGTGCTCGACTGCAAAGTTACAGCTTGAAAGAATGCCAGTTTGTTAGGAGACATGAATACCTATGACCTCCTGAAAGACAGAGATGGAAAGGGGTCTGCTCCCTCAAATGACAAGCACATTACTGTCTTAAAGAGACCTGTGAGGGAAGTTTTGAGGCGAATTTTGCCGTTACTGGAACAGAATTGTCCTAGATGAAGAAAATCAGATCAGAAATCCTCCCTTAGCAAAAGGATATATTAAGCATGTGCTGAAGAATTTTGGGAACATGCAGACAAAAACCATACTGAATTACTTGCAATCTAATTGAGCTCATCCTGAAAAAACCTCCACCCTCAATAAGAAAACCAGTCCTGCAACAACAGGCAGCCTGCAAAGCAAATTGCACACTGAGCAGCCAAAATGTAGCACATACATGTTGCAGTCAGTGGACCAAACTGGGTTCGCTGGAGTGCTGGAGTTGTGGAAGGTGTAGTCCAACGCTGGCAACTGCTCTAAGTTTATCCTGCCCTGAATTCAGCAGCTTGGTAGGAGTTATTAGATAGTTGATAGGTTTCCCACTAACATTTGTGTTAATAAAGCCATGCAGAGATCTACCCCTGTTAAGACTGTGGCCACCTTATGCAAAGTGAGAGATACTAACCTAGTGAAGGAACTAAGTCTTACATAGGGATGTAATCCAAATATGAATGTTTCAGCTATCATGCCATCCTGAATAGTGACTATGCTCTGAGCTGTGTCAGCTCCACTGTTTTTGTGGAGAGAGTAAATCAAAAGGGGAAACTGCTCCAGCTGACGGGTTTTCTTGGGTGGGTTATTTTTTAACTGGATAGTTCTCTGATCTGGTTCACTGAATGCCCACACAAATATTGGTGCTGGCACAGCACAATGGGCTATGCAAGGGTGAACACAAACAAGCAGAGGTAGAGATTGCTGCCACTTAAAATATACCAAGGCACAGAGAATCCCACACATAAGAAAGATGTTTACTACGACAATTGTTTGATAGAGACTGAAGCTCATGATGCAGTCATTTGCTTACTGGGACCACTAACTATTTCACTTTCCTCTGTCAGCCAAAAAAATGTGTAGGGACTTAGTATCTCCTCCTACCCCTCTGCCAGCTTCTGTTGTAAAGCGTTAAAAGATGCACATTCCTTCACGTTATAACTCCCTTCTTAGAGGAGCAAGCTAACAGCCCCATTTATACCTACTTATACAGATGCTTTCTGTGATATGAGAGTGAAACACTTCAGCAACATTAACAGCCCAAGACAGAAAGTGTACCAGATCCCTCAGAGGGATGATGAAAGCAAGCAAAACGAATCTCTCAGAGGCAACGTGTTAACACTTTAACGCCATAAGCTGACGTAACAAAGCATTGCTGCAGAAAGAAGCAATCCTCCTCCCGGTCCCCTTACATCTCCCTCCTTGACACTGACACAAGCATGAGTTCATCTGTGGGATGAAAAGGATCAGGGGTTTGATCTGGATCACCTTTTACCTTTATTCATTCATTTACTTACTACTTGGTTTTGCCTAGTTAATGGTAACTCAAATCATGTCCCTAAACCAGTTTTCAATGCTTGGCTATGCAAATAGCCATGTCAGCAGAAAAGAAGGCCTGGGAGTGAACCAGGAGGGATTGGGGAAAACAGAAAGACTCCTAGTTTGAAGTCTAAACTGTGAAATGATGGCCCAACATACTTCTTTTTCAGAAGGGAAAGTACAAAATGCAGGAGTGACAGTCCTCTGGCAAAAGGGTCTGCACCACCTACACCTGCATCATGTAACGGTTTAAGAAACTAAAAAGGATGCCGGGGTTTCCAAACCCAGGCTTACAAAGACGTCAGTGATTTACGCCCTTTGTTAACATTGTAGTTTCATGCACTGTAGCAGCAAAACCATGAAAACCAGTCTCCCACATATCTGAAATGTCCTGTCATCACCGATGCAAAAAAACCCGTGCTAATATCATCACACAAGTAAGTCCTGCAGGATTTATTGATTTTCAAGAGGAATATGAATAAATCGTCAAGATAACTTTCTGTTAAATATGTATTAAAGTTCCCTGTAGTGATAATGTAAAACCATTTACCATGGAAATCAAATTCTTAATAACAAATTACCCAACACATCTGCTTCCTGGCTAAACAATTCCTGTGAAAGAGAGAACAGCTGCCTTGCCATGGTAAAAGATGACAAATACTCAGCTCCTTAATACTGAGTTTAGTTCAGTGACATTACAGAAAACATTTTCATGGGAAAAACTATCAAACACTCAACACAAAGAACGCAGAAATTATTGTGAAGATGCAAGAATTACCATTACACCAAAAGAAAATACGATTGGATTGTGCTGGTCAGATTGTAGAATATTTTGCAATGTTGACGAAACCGGAGCTGCAGATGATACAGTGAGCACCTTCATATATCAAAATCTGCTTCCGTCATGTCAGCACCATTCCTCTCTCCCACCTTGAAGTTACGCAAAACTTGTTCAGGCTTGTATCAGCATGTCAAAGAATAGAAATAGGTATAGATCAGAACAGTCAAACAACTCATTCTGCAAACAAAACATCAGGATCCAGCAGTAGAAAAACTTACTGTGTGATTTTTGTGTCTTATAACAAGGGCACAGTAGTTTCTCCAGAATACACATATCTTACAGTTATTATGACAGGACATATACGGTAAAATGCACTTACGCACATATTCAAAGGGCCAGAACAAAGGTGTTCTACACTAAGCCACATAAATCCCATCCTGTGAGGTATGTGACTTTGCTGCCTCAAGATCCCACTTGCAGGAGTAAGAATACTTTGCAAAGAAGAAATGGTTAAAAGCTTGCTAAGAAAATATGTAATACCACATATGTAAGGTAGCACCACCAACAGAACAGAAAGATGTTTATGTGACATGCTATTCACAAAATACTTTGTAAATATTTGAGTTCACCTGAGCAGTCAGATGAATACTCAGTAGCTAAGTAGTTTAAAGCAAGACAAAAGAAGAGATAATATAATAGGTATTACAGAAGAAAAAAGAAAAAAAAGAAAAAGAAGATAAAGTAATAATTATAATATAATATAAAAGA
>NW_010423199.1:0-4932 GCF_000710305.1 Buceros rhinoceros silvestris
GTCCCACCCCCCCGTTTCCCAGACACCTCCTTTTATTCGCCGTATTCCCGCTTCTTTAACCTCTCGCCGCTGCCTGGGCCGTAGAGGAGGGGCCGGGGAGGGCGGGGGGTGCCAGAGCTCCTCTCCTGGGACAGCGGGGTGAGCCCCAGGACAGCCGCTGGGCTGTGGTGTTTCCCAGGGCCCCCGTTATTCAGGGGTTTTCCTTCCCGCCACCCTGCAGTTAATCCGTCCGGCAGGGAAACCCCACCGAAAGGAAGGTCTCTGCTGTTTCAGGAAGGAACCACCCTGCAAAGAAGGCGGCGAGGGAGAAACAACACCTTCAGCATTGGAGGGGCGACTGCTCTCTGATATCCCACCGGCGTTAAGCTCCATAGAAGATGCTGACCAGCCCGGCACGGTGGGATGCTCCTGCGCGATCTCTGGTTTTACTGCTGGCCGTTCATGTTTTCCTGTGAGTTTTCCTGGATTTAGAGGCTCAAGTCCTGTTTCAAAGCAGGGTTTTATTGTAACAGGGTGGCGTCTGCTCTTGGCTGAGCCAGGAAGGGGATCCAGCCTGCATGGACAGGGCAACATTCGCCTGTTCCACCGCCTTTTTCCGTGACTACAACAGCTCATCTCAGGGTGCGTTTTGCCTCCCCGGAGGACACGTTGACTTCATTGACAAAGTAGAATCGTTCACTTACTCAGACTTTTTCCGGGATTATTTGATTCCCAACCATCCCTGCGTTTTCTCCGCTAAATTCACCGAAGACTGGGGCAGCAGGAGGAGTTGGGTGACTTGGGATGGAAAGCCTGACTTCGATCATCTGCTGCAGAAGTTTGGTAAGATGTCATGGAGTTTCTAACCCCTTAGTAACAGGTCTGTGCTAAGTGACACAGAGCCACTAAGCAAAACCAACCAATTACTTCCATTTTTGTTAAATTAACACTTTTTTCTATACTTGCTCGTGGTTCATGTTTTGCAGATTCCAGCCGCAAATTTATTCCCATCATGAGATAAAAGCATTGTGTAATTTAACCCAGGCCTAACTTTAGCCTGACCCTTTTCCCAGGCAAGGGGAAAGTGTTCTGTAGATCCCCTGAAATATCTCTTCAGGCTGTAAAATATCAGTATATTTGTTAGGAATCAGTACCCTGCTCCTAAAGTAGTTTAAAAGGAAAATTCAGGTCGCAATAAATAAGTAACTTCTTGTCAATAAATAAATAACGTCTCATCAGAATCACATTTGCCTAAAATGATGGTGTTGGAGCGAGAGCTGGGCTGGGGATGTGTTTGTCCTGTAATTAGCATTATAGGGCCCAGCTGTTAGAAGATAAGTTAAAGGACCTCAGTTTTAGCCCCAGTTATTCTGTCCCCACTCAAAGAGTTTCTCTTTCAGGAGAAGCTGTCGTGCCTGTTGCCAACTGTGATGTCAAGGAGTACAACTCCAACCCGAAGGAGCAGCTCCCCTTCAAGGAGTATATAAAGTACTGGAAAGAGTACATCAAGAATGGCTATCGTTCGTCCCGAGGGTGCCTCTACCTGAAGGACTGGCACCTGAGCAGGTACGAGAGCGCAGCACAGAGCTGCCACGGAGCCTTGACGCTCGGTTTTGAATGCCTGAGCGTTTAAACGCCAGCAGTGCCGTTTGTCAGCCCCTGCCCACCGAAGTACCCACCTTGTACTGCCCTGGTCCGGGGATACTTTGCACCACAAGATCCTTAACCAGATCGTTGTGTCCTGACGAGCGTGATGTGCCTGAGTGCTTTCCTTTTCATCTACATTTTCAGTCTCTGGGGGTTACCCCCGTGGAAACCTTCCTCCTTAGAAAGAAGGGTGACACTTCCAATGGTGTTTAATTCAGTGAGCGTGAGCGAGTTGGAATCTCTTACTATCCATTTTCTTCTCTGTTCACCTTCCCACTCATTGAAGTTCTCCCTGTCCTGGCTTTCCTTCTCCTCCACCTGCTGCCTGCGAGGTGGATGCATCATCCTTTTTCCGTGTCTAGCACTTCTCTGACTTTTCACTCAAATTGTTTCTTTCTTAAATGTATCCTGCTCCTAATCCAACTTTCTTAAATCAGCTCCCATCATTTCCGAGTGTGTCAGTGACTTAGAGGAGGTTGCTCAGTCCCTGCTTTCCTCCATCCCGCTGCAGAAAATCTGGAAATGCCTCCTGGGAAGGGACAGGGGCGGGAGAAGGCCACGCTCTTGTCAAAATCCCACAGCCTGGCTTCCCTCCTAACCCTCCCACCCCCAGCCAGTCACCCAGTCAAACAACCAGTCTGGCAGCTAAAGAGAATGTTTGTTCAAAACCGTCTTGGCTGTAATTAGGAGGCTCCTGAGTATCTGTTAACCTTCGCGGCTTTCCTGGGAGAGAGCAGAGCACCGCTGCCCGCGTGTTACACACAGCTCAGAGTTGTCAGTGGTGTAAAGGAGACGGCAGCAAAGCGTTAGCCCTCTGCTCTGCCTGGATGAGGCCACATCTGGAATCCTGTGCCCAGTGCTGGGCTCACCAGTTCAAGAGAGACAAGGAGCTACTGGAGAAAGTCCAGTGGAGACTGTGAGGATGAGGAGGGGCTGGAGCATCTCTGTGCCCAGGAAAGGCTGGGAGCCCTGAGGCTGTTCAGCTGGAGAGGAGAAGGCTGAGAGGGGATCTCATCAGTGTGATCAGTAGCTAAATGGGAGTGGGCAGGAGGATGGGCCAGGCTCTTCAGTGGTGCCCAGTGACAGGACAAGGGACAGTGGGCACAAACTGGAACACGGGAGGTTGCACCTGACCATGAGGAGAAACTTTTGCTGTGAGGGTGAGGGAGCCCTGGCCCAGGCTGCCCAGAGAGGTGGAGGAGTCTCCTGCTCTGGAGAGATCCCAAACCCTCCTGCATGCCACACTGGGCACTCTGGTGACCCTGCTCTAGCGGGGGGCTGGACTGGGTGATCCCCAGAGATCCATTCCAGCCCCACCAATCTGGAGGTCTGGGATTAATGGCCTGATAGACACCTGAACGGTCTCTGTACCTGGGCTTTTGGCAGAAGGAGCAATGCTGCATTTTTCCGAGACCCTTTTCCAATACTTTAATTCCCTTTTTAAGGGCTTTCCCCGTGCAAGACGTTTACACAACCCCCGTGTATTTCTTGTCCGACTGGCTGAACGAGTACTGGGACGCCGTGGCCGTGGATGATTACCGCTTTGTCTACATGGGACCCAAAGGCTCGTGGTAAGGCACTGTGGTTTCTGGCATCTGATATACCCCTTTTTTTTTTGTGATGCCGTTGCTGGGTTTGTTCCTCAAGTCTCTACATGGGACCCAAAGGCTCGTGGTAAGGCACTGAGGTTTCTGGCATCTGATATACCCCTTTTTTTTTGTGATGACGTGTATGGGTTTGTTCCTCAAGCAGCTCGTTTGGTTCCGGATGTGAGCTGTCCCGATGCAGGCTGCTAAGGTTCTTTTACACTTCAAAAAGCCCTGAATTACGCTCGGGAAACCTGCAAAAATTGTCAGCTGGTTTTTATGAGCAGAAACTCCCCTGGGGATCATCAGCCACGTGTGATTTGCAGAGACAACAGAGGCCTTGGAAGGGCGCTGATGAGCTGGTCAAGTATTTTGTCGGTGAAAAATGAAGCGCTGTTGTTGCATTTACAGTGTTCTCATCAATTCTCGTCGCAGAATCTCCGCCACTGAGGTATTTGTGGGACAGATTCAAAACTAAGTGGCAGAGAAGGACGGAGAGGATATAAAACACTGCATTACTACGTTAGTGTTTTAGTGGCCTTTCAATACGTAAACCAACCACATTTAAATGAAGGGGGTGACGTTTGGGGTCAGGTTTGTGTAGTAAAGGCTGGTTTCCCAGCGGCTTTAATTCATTGTACAGCTTTTGGGCGTTGTCTTCACCCAAACCTCTGATTTGCCCTCCAGGACTCCATTCCATGCTGATGTTTTCCGGTCCTATAGCTGGTCAGCCAATATATGCGGGAGGAAGAAGTGGCTGTTGTACCCTGCAGGGCAGGAGGAGTACCTGAAAGACCGCCACGGCAACCTGCCCTTCGATGTGACTGCACCCGCTCTTCAGGACAGGAGCCTTTACCCTCGCTACCACCAAAGCCAGCCCCCGGTTGAAATCGTGCAGGAAGCAGGGGAGATCGTCTTCATCCCCAGCGGGTGGCATCATCAGGTTTACAATCTGGTAAGAGAAGCAGTGCCAGCCTTTTCAGCACACGGAGGGGACAAGCAGGCAGCAGGGCGGTGAGAAAGGTCACCGCCAGTTGGCAGCCGGCCACAAGTGGTGATCCCCAGGGGTCGGTGTTGGGGCCTGTTCTCTTTAACATCTTTATCAGTGATCTGGACGAGGGTATCAAGGGCATCCTCAGTTGCTTTGCAGGTGACACCAAGTTGGGTGGGAGTGTGGATCTGCTTGAAGGTCAGGAGGCTCCACAGAGGGACCTGGACAAGCTGGAGCAGTAGACCAAGATCAATGGTAGGAGGTTCAATAAGGCCAAGCCAGGTTCTGTTCTTGGGTAACACCAACACTTGGCAACGCTCCAGGCTGGGGGAAGAGCAGCTGGAAACTGCCCAGGGAAAAGACCCTGGGGGTGTTGGTGACAGTGCCTGAAGAGGAGCCAGCAGTGTGCCCAGGTGGCCAAGAAGGCCAATGGCATCCTGGCTTGTGCCAGCACTGGTGTGGCCAGCAGGACCAGGACAGGGATGGTCCCCCTGTACTGGGGGCACTGGGGAGGCTGCACCTCAAATCCTGGGTTCAGTTTTGGCCCCTCACTGCAAGAAGGACCTTGAGGGGCTGGAGCGTGTCCAGAGAAGGGCAACGGAGCTGGTGCAGGGTCTGGAGCACAATGCGCTGAGGAGCGGCTGAGGGATGTGGTGGGGTTGAGCCTGGAGCAAAGGACGCTCCGGGGAGACCTTCTGGCTCTGACAACTCCCTGACAGGAGGGTGCAG
>NW_010423199.1:5181-8358 GCF_000710305.1 Buceros rhinoceros silvestris
CAGGGGGGACCTGGCAGTGCTGGGAGAATGCTGGGACTCGAGATGCTGAAGGGTCTCTTCCAACCAAACAATTCTGTTGGACATAGGTTACTTGGTGCAATGGACATGTGGTGAGTCTGTTAACCTTGATTTCCAACTCTTAAGTTTTAATTTAATAGTGGAAAATGTTCACAAATTGTCTTCATGATGACAAACCAAAATTAACCACCTTGTTCCTTCCTTCCCCACCACCTCTGTGCTCTCAAAAGTTATGCTTGGACAGAGGATCTAGAGACATTTGCTAGTTTACAGGGTGGAATTTGTTTGTTCAGGGACATTAGATGGGGGCAGCCTGACGGCACAGTGGTGGTATCGGTGCCAGAGCAGCGTTTTGGCTCGCTGAAGAATATGATTTTGCAACATTGGTGACGTTACAGCTGTTTGCTCGTGCTTTCCTACGTAGAGCCTACCGACACTGAATTTATTCCTTCAGGAGGACACCATTTCCATTAACCACAACTGGGTGAACGGCTGCAATGTGGCCATCATGTGGTGCTTCCTGCAGGACGAATTAGCAGCTGTGCAGCGGGAAATCAAGGAGTGGAAGGACCCTATGGATGATTGGCACCTCCAGTGCCAGGTAAAACTACGTGATGCTGGTGGTCTTGACTCTCTTTAGAGGATCAAATGTGCAGGGTTGCATTGCAGCACCTTATTAGAGCTCTAAGACACGCAAGTCCCTAACCTCATGCTTGGAATTAGTCCGTTTCTTACAGAAGTAGGAACTGGTGAACTTTCACTTTGCAGGAAATCTGGTATTAGTGTAGTAAGAGAGGGAAAGGTGGTTGCCAGCCCATATCTGCTGTGTCAAGGAGGTTAGAATGTTGTCTGAAATACTTCAACTGCTCTTTTTCAGCTCTCAAGGTTGGTGTTAGCATTGAGATCAGTCTTTTCTTGGCACGTCAGCTGGCATGCCAGAGGGACGGGATCTATCTGGAGGGACCTGGACAAGCTGGAAAAGTGGGTGTGAACCTCACGAGGGCCAATTGCAAGGTCCTGCACATGGGTTGGGGCTACCCCCTGTATCAGCACAGGCTGAGGATGAGGGGATGGAGAGCAGCCCTGTGGAGAAGGACTTGGGGTGCTGGTGGGTGAAAGGCTGGACATGAGCCAGCAACATGCACTCACAGCCCAGAAGCCCCCTGTGTGCTGGGCTCATCCCCAGCAGCGTGGGCAGCAGCTGGAGGGAGGGGATGCTGCCCCTCTGCTGCGCTCTGCTCTGGGGAGACCCCCCTGCAGGGCTGGGGCCAGCTCGGGGCTCCTCAGCCCAGCAGAGACAGGGAGCTGCTGGAGCGGGGCCAGAGGAGCCCCAGCAATGCTGGGAGAGTGGAACCCTCTGCTGGGAGGAGAGGGCAGAGAGCTGGGGGGGCTCAGCCTGGAGCAGAGAAGGCTGCGGGGAGACCTGAGTGCAGCCTGTCAGTGCTGAAAGGGGCTGTTAGAAAGGTGGGGAGGGGCTGTTCAGGCGGGGAGGGGCTGTGAGAAAGGTGGGGAGGGGCTGTGGGGACAGGACAAGGGGTGACGGGTGACACTGACAGAGGGAGACTCAGACCAGAGAGAAGGAAGACATTTGTTATGCAAAAAAATTTAGCATTGTTGGGGAATTATAAAAAATATATTCGAACACAGTTACTTATGATTTCAGATAGTTGCTACCTTGAGAAACTGTAGGTTTTTTGTAATTCTTACTGTAAATACAATAGGATTATTTCCATTTTACTATTGTTTTTTTTCCCTAGTTGATCATGAAGTCTTGCACGGGTATAGACTACAAAGAGTTCTACAATTTCCTCAAAGTTATTGCGGAGAACAGGATTTCCATCTTGGAAAACGGCCTCGATGACGAAGCCTCGGCAAAGAACACCCCGCAAGCTGCCATCTCCACCCTGGGCATGCTCCACGCCGTGTTCGATTTGAAGAGGACCGTGAAGGTGTTGACGTCATTGAGCGCTAATGAAGATTTCAAGAAGCTCGACCTGACGTCACTCTCTCCATCTCCAGAGGCTCTGCTCCACCACTTGAAAGCAGCTATAGATACAGCGCTGCTCTGACTGACTGTTGATTGACTTCTTGGTAAATCAAACCTTTTGCAAAAGGGTGTTTGTAGACGAGACGAATCCTTCCTGTTTAAGAGCTGCTTTAAATACAAAGAGCCTTAACATAGACTGGGGAGAGAGAACATTCACGAGACTGGATATTTTTTAAGTTGACCAGCATGAAGTTGACCTGGAGTAATTGGACAGGAAAATATCTAACCCAAAGCACGTTATTTTTCACAGAATATCTGGCTGGAAGAGACCTTTAAGATAAAGTCCAACCGTTCACCCTGTGCTACCAAGGTTCCTTAACCATGTCGCTCAGCACCACACCCACAGGGCTGTTAAACACCTCCAGGGATGGGGATTTTGAGCCCTGCTGGTTGGATATTAGGAAAAGTTTGTTTACGGAGAGGGTTGTCCAGGTGTGGCCCAGGCTGCCCAGGGCGGTGGTGGAGTCCCCATGGCTGGAGGGGTTTCCCAGCCGTGGGGGTGTGCTGCTGAGGGCCAGGGGTCAGTGGGGACCTGGCAGTGCTGGGGAACACTGGGACATGGTAAGCTTAAAGGTCTCTTCTGACCTAATGATTCTGTGTGCTTTCAGGACAGGGAACAGAAATCTACTGTGGGTCAAGCTCAGGGCTGTCAGGGCTAAACACTGAGATCGTGGTGGTCTGTGCCACGTTCCCTCTGCTTCTGTATCTGACAGCAAAGCTGTGTCACAGGCTCCAGCAGTTAAACTGGGCATTGTCTGGTCACAGCTCAGACTGTTCTGCTTCCAGGGCAGCTCAGCCTGGCTTTTCCTTGGGTTTTGGGGTTTTTTTTAAGGGGATCCTGGTTAACGTCCCTAAGAGCCTGAGCTGGCTCAACCGCTGTAGCCTGGGTGGGAAAGTGCTGAGTGAACTAGTGTCCTGTGGCATCTCTCAGGTAGGGTCAATCCTTCACACTGCTTCAGGGCCTGCAGGACTTCATTGAACATCACCATCAGGAAGCTGAAGGCCTGGTGACAAATCAATGCAGGCAGCAAAGCTGCCACTAGTAATTTAAGCGTGTGATCCAGCCACGCTCAAAAGGAGGAACTCAAAGGTACCCTCTCCTTTCTCCACAA
>NW_010423199.1:8503-12059 GCF_000710305.1 Buceros rhinoceros silvestris
CCGAGATCTGATTCATCAGGGAAGCTGCATGTAGCCTCCTGTTATCTCCTGGAAAAGCCATGCTGTTACCACACCAAATAGCACCGCTGCATGGGCACAGAGCACAGTCAGCAACCCCCCACTACCCTTGAGCTAAAGAGGTATTTCCAGTGAAGGATCCCACCTCCTTTTACTGGTTGCTGAGAAAGCCTAGAAGCACAAACGGCTGCACACTGTTACCTTAGTTGCCCCTTTAGGGCTCACTTGAATTAAGACCTTTCATAATTTTCAACCAGTGACCAGTAAAAGCAACTGATAACTGTGTTTTTAGGAAGTGCAATAGTAGAAATCTTCAGTAGACTGGGAAAAATCACGTTGTTTTCTATATAATCCCATGGAGTTTGTACCTGCATGTGTTCTGCATGTCCTGTTTTCTAGGAGAAATTCTGCATTTTGAGTAGCAAAGTGGAAAACCAGTACCCAGGGCATGGAGAAAACAGACTTTTGGAGTTTTTTAAAAAAAGCAGTGACGACATCTCAGTGATCCAGCCTTCTGGCAGGATGTTTCTTTAGACTGGGAAGCTGCTGGTTTTAAGCAACTCTGAAATGAAGAGTTCCCAGTTGTTCCTGAGGCTGTTTCCAGCCTCCAGGGCAGGCAGCTAGAGTTTTCTTCCTTACAGGAAGAAGGTGAGAGTTCATAGAGGGGTGGACCGATGGTTTAAAGCTGAGGAAAAGATGGGTTTGGTCTTGTACGCCCCAGTCTCACCACACTGTGCAACTGGTATGGGCACCAACCTCTTGAAACGCTGCATGTGCTTTTCATTTCGTGGCCCCAGGGTGGGGTGGTGGCTAAAAAGGTGGTCAGGGAAAGAAAGGTGGGTCTCAACTCCTCACTCTGTCTCTGCTACCCATCTCCAGAGCTGAAGACACTGTGATGCAGAGACAACAGGGTGGAAAATAGTAGTTTAACTGCAAGAAATTGTCTTCAAGTTGAAGCCATCTTCTCCTTCCTGATTCGGCAGGGAACAGAAGCACAAAAAGTAGTTTTACTGCTTCAGTCTTTCTCAGAGTTACCTGAGGAAACTAATTTGTAGCTGCAGTTCTCCATTCCCATGAATGATCGAGGCAGTAAAGGAGCTGCAGCTTTTCTGAAGTTAAAGAGAGGGGAGCAAATTCCAACTGCCTGAAGACAGCGATAAGATGGGAGTCAGAAGTCTGCAAGCCTGGAATCACCTTAAAAATTAAACAGCTTTATTTAAATAGTTACTGTAAAACATACTTTAGGATACTCTTATACCAACGTACTAACTATTGTAACCAGTGTACTATTTATTAAAGCATAAAACTTGTCATAAACAGGAGGAAACAGCCTGTAGAGTTTTGTTGTTGGACACTATAAAGTGAAACTGTAAAAAAAAAAAGGCAGGTTAAAATCTAGTTCAAAAGAGCTTTTGCTCTAAATACGCAACTCAGACATTGCTATTTGTGTCTGATGGGAACAAGATACCAAATACCCGTTTGCCTTTTATAAAGGCAGCAGAAACCCCAGCCTGGTTCTCCTCTGATGGTGCCCCGCTGGTGTCAGTGGGTGGTCTGTCAGCACAAAACCGGTGGCTTTGCGGTTCTGTCAGTGCCAAAAGCCGGGCGGGTTTATGGTTTCTCCTGCCAAGGTTTGAGATTTCTCACGCCAGCGCAACGTCTGTCCTTGCTGTTAGGCACACCGCGAACCGCAGAGCAGCACGAGCACATTGGAGGAGCGAGTGTGATATCCCTGAGATTGAACGGGAGGCTGCAGAGTCTAAATACACACGTGCAAGTGTTGCGAAACAAGGGAGTTAGTCCGTAGCAGCTTTACAACGTGGTGGAGAGGTACTGAGTTGGCTGCAGGTAGGAAGAGGAATGGAAGAAACCTCTTAGGGATACAGGAAAAGCCGCCTTGCTCCAGGAACAGCTTGTTTAGGAGCATGGAGGTGGCCACATTTCTGCCAACTGGAAATAGCCCCACCAAAAGCAGTTCTTGTGGGTTCATTCTCTGAAAAAACCTCCCTTACATCGTCAGTTCGCCAGTGCAAAACAAACAGCAGCTGAGAGAAGGGTTCAACCAGGTTTCAAAGCTATTGGCAGGGAAGTGAAATAAAACTACAGGGCAAAAAAGAAACCTTGGCTGCTTTCCCCAAGGAGATTCCCAGACACAAGCTGTGCTCCTGTATTGAGGACTTCTAGCCTGCAGCATTCACGTCTGTGTTCTCCCTTCATAGTCTGAGAAAATAACCATCATGGAACCCTCATCTGATAAAGACCTGCTCTTCCCTGTTTAAAGGCAGCCAGAAGGGCGGTGACCCGATTCCATCTTCATCCGACAGTGTTTGGTCAAGAAAGTGCAGCAGGGACGAAGCTTCCTTCGGGTCCGTGGGCTCAGGAGCTGGGAGTCACCGGGCTGTTCTCTCTCTGGTTGAGTCTCATCCTCTGGATGTGTTCGTAGCATGACTGAGCGAGGAACAGAGCAAGGAGAAGTTCGGGAACTTTGGACTAAATATCTGGTGTTTTGCCCACAAAGCGAAACCCCACAGGTAGAAAAAACATTCAATCTGCATATTAAAAATGAAAGACAAGCATATGCTCTAGACTAGAAGGAAAATAACCTGTGCCAGGCACATAAAAGCTCTCTAAAATTAAATGAGAGTATAACCCGTCACTCTGCTACTCAAGACAGACTTAGGCAGCTTGCAGCTGTCAACACTTCCTTACCTCCAGTGCTGTTAACAGAAAGTCGTACAGTCCTCCTTGGTTGGTGGGGTCCATCAGGTCTCTGATGAGATGGATTTCAGCTCCCAGGTGCTGTATTCTAAGGGAAAAAAAAAGTGTCACAGCTAAAACAAATCTGGAGTTTGTGGGTGTATGTTTGAGATGAGGTTATGGAGAGAAGATCTGGAAGTGAGTTGCTGATGCCTTGTGCATCACCGTTGACCTTCTGGAGGCTGAGTCCTTGAGGTATCAAGCAAGTAAACCTGCATTATCCAACATAACTGCAGGGAAAACAAACAAACAAACAAAATCTTCTTGATTTCATGGCTCCAAGTTCAAACATTTCATCCTTTTTTGGAGGCCAAACATATACAGGAAGTCAGGCAAGGATTTTGACTCGGATTTTCCAGGAAAAACAAGTAGAGTTTCATTCTACTGGATGTAAGCAGGTTCCTGCGGTTGCAGTGACGCAGCACAGACAGAGTCTCTCTGGCAGAAACATGTTACGTTTATGGTCATGCCTGTGCAGGAAAAGTCACATTACTGGATGGTCAGTGTTCAAGACCTTCCTAGTCTCCAACCCAATTCACGGTGTCCCACTGAGGATGGAAAATAGACGATGTACCATATAGAGATGATGCCTTGAAAGCAGCAACAAGTGGCCTTCAAAGTCTTCATGTTCCTATTTTCCACGGTAATCTGAGGTATGACCTGACCTGATGTGATTCAACATCTGCTGAAAAATGACCACGTTTCCCATGCCGACTCTGAATTATTCTCTCATCTGAGAGGTGGATGCTCAAGAAGTCTGTCCTGGGTTCAACATGGAGGA
>NW_010423200.1:0-217 GCF_000710305.1 Buceros rhinoceros silvestris
TCAGCCCCATTGGCGTTAGCATCAGTCTCCGCGCCGCCCGACCCCAAACATCCTTCAGCCTTTTTAAGCTCCGTCCTCTCAGAGCCAAAGCGGGGACGCCCCGTCGGGCCGCTCCTGCCTCCTCCTTCTCCTCCTGCTGGCTTCCCCCCACCCGCCCCGAGGGATCTGGCGGATTACACCTGCCCCCACGGGCCCGGCCGGTGCTGTCGGCTTTTCT
>NW_010423201.1:0-10545 GCF_000710305.1 Buceros rhinoceros silvestris
CTCCTGATGCTTATCAGGTGCTGCTCCAAGGCCTGTCTTTTGTGCAAGCTTTCTGCAAGCAGTCAGGGGGTTTGCGCTGCTGCAAGTGAATTACTATTTTTCTTCTATCACCATTTGTCAGCAGATGATCTTTGAACCCTTTTTCTTTGTTGGCTTCTTTCAGTGGATGATCTTGGAAATCCTTGCAAAATCTACCCTTAGAAATCCTTGCGAAATGTATCCTGAGAGGAGTCTCAACTTGGGGGTGGGGATACTGTGTCACAGCCTGCTGCAGTCCCAGAGAGCTAAAGAGTCTCACTTAGGATCACTATTTATAGGATCGTAAGATGACTGACTTTGGTCAGTATTTTTCCATTTTTGGTCACAATTCTTTTGCCAGTAATTCTGACACCTTCCAGGCCTGGCTATGATCCAGGCAGCAGAACTTTCCCAGGCACCAGGAGTTTCAGGTATGGTTCAGGAAGTGCCTAACCATCCCAACTCACTGCACTTGTACCGAGACAAGAACACAATGTTAGCTCGTCCTGACATCACAGCGTGGCCCAGGGGGTCTGCAGCACCACGCAAGGACAAACCATGCCATGCAGGGCCAGGACTGGTTAAAACCCTGTACCTCCAACCACTCCCTTATACTGAACTAGAAAATGGCTGTGTGAGAGCCTTCCAAGGTGAGGGCAGTGAGCAGCCATGGTGACAATCAGTTACCAGGCACTGCAGGGCTCTGAGCCAATCACAGTCAGGTACCCTCTGTCCTCTCTGCAGTGCTGAGGCACCAGCTATTTTTTGTCTTATTGAAAATTAAGCAAAGGATCTTCAGCATTCTGGCACAGCGTCCGCAGCCTCTTCATGCTAACAACGCTTCCTCTGAAATTGTTTAGGGAAAAAGTCTCATGAGGGGGAAGATATTTCCTTTTCCTAGAGCTGATTAAAGAGTATTAATCAATGCACAGACTAAAAAGGATTTTTTTTAAAAAAAATGTATATAAAACTTAACTTGTAAGATAACATATACAATTCTATATATAGTTATATTTATAGGAAGTAGATGAGGATAGAATAAAAATTTATTGAACACAACACATTCTATTTAAAAGTATATAGTAACTTTGCTGACTTCTGCAAATGTATTAGGTAATTTTTTGAAGCCCATTATTTTTTCATTTGGATAATAATAATATCAGTTTTGTTTCCTAACTGAAGACTTCTGCATAAGTATTAACTTTGTTTCTTAGCTGGGAATCTGGATTTGTAAATGTCTTCTTTAGAAAAGGGAATTGCAAATTAGGAGGTAATTTAAAATACATCTTACTTTTAAAACTTCTTTAAGTTACCATATTATGTTTTTTTAATAATTTCCTTGCTATTTCACCAATTATCAGAGTTATTTGGCATACTTCGTTTCATTTCCTCTGCTCTTCACCTGGTTGATCTTATACAGAAATACTAATAACATCAAAATGTGTGACATCTTACTTAAAAAAACCCCAACCAGTTTAGTCCTGCTATTGAATGCCTTAGGTTATTAAAGCTTTGTTCTTTTAAAAAATACATCAGTGTCTTAGGCAGCTCTTGCATGAAACTGTAATTCTCTTACTATAGATGCAATAACAGTATCTTGAAAGAAGATTAGAGTTATGTTTAAAAGTTCAGATCACTCTTTTGAACAAATGTTGTTAGTAATAATTGAAGAGTTGCTAATAATTGAAGAGACATACAACAAGAAGAAAGGTAACTATAGCAATGAATATTGGAATGATTGATGAGTTTTCTTGGATGTTTACAACATCGAAGGTAGGAAAATACATGAGGAACACACATATATTCATATATTCATATGTGCATATATTCATTTTTAAATTATTTAATCAAATTTCTTGTACTGACCTCTTATCTCCTTATCAGCTACCTCAGTCATTTTCACATATGTTTCCTGGAAGCAGCTGTAGGTAGGACGACTTTAGGAAAGAAAACTTTTGAATTAATCTTGTAACTGAATTTATGCATAAAAAAATTTGTTGCTGCCTATGTTTACTCGTAATTAAGTCACGTACTGTAACTAGAACAAATTGCAATCAATAGGACTAATCTCAGCATGTATGGTGGTACATAATCATTAAAACTGAGATTAGTGTGGGTCTTACAATGGATGACAAAGAAGCAGTATCATATGAAATACTTTTGTTCATTTGAGGGGGAAAAAATAATTTCTTAGTGAATCTTTCCTGTCAAAATCTACTCAGTGAGGTTCAAATTCAAAGGCCTGTTCAAATGGAGTCTACAGACTAACACTTGTTTACCTGAATTAGCCTAGAAGTAATTTGAATTATTTTAATTGGAAATCATGACCTTTCAGTTGATACTATGTTAAGTTACAGAGAGATTTATGTTGTAAGTTTTCAGTGTTCAAGTAGGAATCACTTATTTGCTTAGGGAGCCTCTCACGCATCCTGAAAATGGGAAGATGCTACATTTATATGATACTTAAGGAAGCTGCCTGCTTGTTCCTCCCACAAAACTAATTTTAGCCGGTGTTATTTGCAGTCTGCACTAAATCCCATGATAGCCAGCTTATACATAGGACTTCAGTCCTGTGCGATCATTCCATTGCAAGACTGTGCAAAATAAGAGCAAGCGGGTAGTGTAGTGAGATAGATAGAGTGCTCTGAAAACCATGGATAATTCTAGAAACAGATGGGAATAAAAACCAAACAGATACTTCGTTTGTCTAATAACTTTCTACAAATTTCTTTCTTATTGCTAATCTGTTTTCCCTCAAAATTGAGAGTTTCTGCAGAATAAAAAAGTGATCTAACATTTTATTAAATAAAATTGATATAATTATATTGAAAAGAAATTAACATTTCATAAAATACTAGTAATTTGAAATGTTTTTCTTGATTTTGAATTTTTATATCTCAAAACACAGCTGTCAATAAAACAAAAAGCATGGAAATTCCATGAAATCGCTGAAATAAAGCTACAGAGAATATGGCACATTTCATTAATAAATAGTCTGAATAATTTATATTTTTAATATTAATAAGTAGTCTGAATGATTTAGATTTTTTGCCATCCCCTATCAGTAATTAGATATACAAATTATCATTTCAGTATGAATATTTATTATGCAAGCCACTTCATAACAACAGTTATCATAATTTTAATAGGTAAAATATATAGTGCACAATGTTTATTTAATTAAATATATATTCTCAATGATAACTCATTAAGCTAATATTTAGCTATATCAAGCATTCAGCTTCCTTGTTGACTTCAGTTAGCAAAGGTTTTCAAAGATTAAATACAGGGCTTTAGTACTGTGCAACTAGCTTTAGGTATTTCTCCAGTGAGAGTAACGGCAATATAATCTCTACGGAGTAACTGCAACACAATGTCTTCCTTTTGTACCTAATGACCTGTCCTATCTAAACCTGAGATGAAGAAATCAGTGGTAAAAAGAATGAAAGATTTGCTTCTCTCAGAGACATGTCTGACACGTCTGGGAATTACTGCTTTGAAGCTGCTGTGTACCCAAATGATTCCATTATTTATTATCATGCCTTCTTTCATTTCTTGGTCTTATGAAATACTAGGTTTGCCTTTGATTTAGCAATTTTTCATTTTGACCTTAAGAGCAAGTAGCACATGCATGCTATGAACTATAGTCTTGAAACAATTATCTGAAGAAAAGTTGATTTGAGATGTCCTATCAAGACCATCAAGCTCTGTGCCAGGTCTCTAAACCTCTATTGCATTTAATTTTTCTTTTCATATTCTGTTTCTAAATTAAATGCCTAGAAACTGAACTCTCTTGAACTCTCTTGGCCAAGTTTTGTCTACAGATCATACTGTTGTGGGTTTTGTGTTCTGGGCTCCACCTCTCTGTCCAAACCACCAAAGAAGAGCCAAAGTGTGTTAACATTTTTTTAGCATCAGATTTGTGCTCTCTTCATGTATAGTCATGAAAAGAATAGGCATCAATTAAGAGGGAGCACCTTGATTATCTGCCCAAAATTAAACGGGATTTATCCCAGCCTAACCATCTGGAATGACTGGATAGATATTTCATTTGCACAAAATGATCCAGTTATCACTTGGCAGTGCTTCAAGTTTCTGTCCAGTGAAGAATATAAGATAGGAAAAAAAGAGACATTGCCATTATAGATTTTTCAAAGCTTGGCCAAGTAGGAAAAGACCATTTTTCATCATCTGTAAAAAAAGTTATCAGCATTGTTACCTTTTTGTTTTAATAAATAATTTTGCTGATGAACCATCTGAGTTTCCTGTTACTGAGGAGTAAAACCTTATACCCACCCTCATCTGAGATTAAGATTTAAATCAAACTTTTCAATCTTTTACGGTTGTCTGAACTCTGTCAAGATCTTCAAGATACATTTAGTATTAACAATAAAATATTTAAGTTGTAGTGAATACTTAGAGGTTTACATTATAACCAGTGAACAAACTATTGTATTGTTCGGGATACAGAAGAGCAATGAAAGTCTCATGGAGTGATGATGCTACTTTGTTGCCTGATGCATTGTCTAATACACTGAATAAAAGCTAAGAGATTTTAACAAAATGCTATTTTTTCTTTAATGCAGATAACAATTACAGAAGTGGAGTCAGTTAATAAAAAGACATGCGCAACCAGACTTGCAAATTCAGAACAAATTTTAAGAATCACTTTAGAGACAGTAGCACATTGATCACGATCGAGAGTAGATAAAAGCTTCAACAGAAACTCTATAGCAGAAGTAAAACAAAGTATTATGAGTATGAGGGTTTATGGTCTAGCTATGTTAAAAAACCTCACAGCAATAAATATATTTTATAAAAACCTCAATTTCCTGATGTGTTTTTACTTGAGTAATCTATAACTGATATTGTACGTGGGAAAGTTATACTAATTCTACAGGAGGACTATCTGACAGAACTGATTGCTTGGGAAGGGGTGGTGGTGCAAGTATATGGCTCACTTAAATTGTCACAAGAACAATAGATAATGAGAAAGGGGGGTGAATAGAGATATATACAAGTCAAAGACAGAAACATAGGAAAGACAAGAGTTAGATTTATTGCGTTTTCTTTAAAGTCTAACTGAAGGAATTATATTAGAAGCTTTTAATACTGCAAGTGTTAAACATCTGAGGGACTTTTAATGGAATTTACATTATTATTTAAGCTGCTATGCATTTTATAATCGATTTCATTTATTTTATATATTCAAAGAATACATAAAATGTTTAAGAGAGAGAAAGTAGAAAACAAGCCTGGAGATGAGTTTTAGTCATCTAGGTGTTTCCTGTTCTTTTAGGGGCTTTAAGGCATCCCACCTGGTGTCCAGCAGCTCTTCCAGCAAGGCATAGGTCTCTGAGAAGTCCAGGAACCTGGCTACCAGTCCTGCTCATACAACTTGGATACCTGTGGCACCTCAAATGACATTAGGGGCTTATGTTTAAGCAACTGAACCTAACCCAGAATGGCCACTAGAGCAGAAATACAATGTTCAGTGCAAAGCAACTCATCAAGACAAAAATTATAGTTTAACATGAGTTTACCATACTCCTTTTTTTTTAACTTCAGAAAAGTAATTTATGAACATTTAGAGGGATTTTTATGAATTTGTGGCCTCATAAGAACCATAAAAATTTCTTCTCAGTTCCTAGCAAATCACAGAATCATTTTGGTTGGACGAGACCTTTAAGATCATCAAATCCAAATATTAAACCAGTTTATCATTCCTCTAAACAGATTGAAATACAATAAATTTAAGCATAGTCTCCTGAGCTTGATGCAATCTTTGTCCTTCTATTAACAATCTGCCATTTAAAATATAAGATCATTTTAGGCATACTCCCTGGTTTGATATTCGAAATCACAGAACACAGATGACTGTATTAACTGTATTGGTGAATCTTTTTTTTGTTGAACTTCTTTTCCCATGAGCTTTCTTCCTTTGAATAATGCCTCGTTGCTCTGCTGCAAAATAGTGTAAATGTTTATCATAAGGTAAGGAAGGCAGGGGTTCAGCATGTCTGAGTAAGGACCTCCTGGTCAAACTAAAGCATAGAAAGGAAGTGCACAGGCGGTGGAACCAGGGTCATGTATCCTGGAAGAACATAGTGATGCTGCCCAGATGCGTAGGGATGGGGTAAGGAGGGCTAAGACTCAGCTGGAGCTGAATTTAGCAAGGAATGCAAAGTATAATAGTAAGAGCTTCTACAGGCACATTGCTCAGAAAAGAAAGAATAAAGAAAATATAAACACACAAGGCCCGCCCCCAATAAATAAGACAGGAGAACAAGTGATAGCCGACATGGAAAAGGCTGAGATACTCTATAAATTTTGCCTCAATTTTCAAAGGTAATGGCTCTTCTCACACCTCTCAAGTCCATGAATCTCAAGGTAGGGACTGGGGGAATGAATTCCCTGCCAAAGTGGGAGAAGATCAGCTTTGAAACCACCTGAGGAATCTGTATATATACATACACAGGTCCATTGGATGCAACAAGATGGATCCCAGGGTCCTGAGGGAATTGGATGATGTACTTGCCAAGAAACTGTCATATTTCAAAACTCATGACCCAAAGTCCCCAGTGACTGAAGAAAATGGAATATCATGCCCATTTTTCTTAAAGAGTAGCAAGGAGGACCCTGGGACTACCAGTGATGAGTTGGACTCACCACTGTGCCCAGTAAGATCATGAAGCAGATCCTTCTGGAAGACCTATGGAAACATGTGCAAGAAAGAGGGGTGATTAGAGACAGCCAGTGCTCTGCCTAATCTGGTGGCCTTCTACAATGGAGTTACTGCATCAGTGAACAAAAAAAGAGCTATGGATGTCATCTACTTGGACTCTGTAAGGCCTTTGATACTGTCCCACACACCATTCTTGTTGCTAAATTGGAGAGCTATGGATGAACTCTTAGATGGATAAAGAATTGGCTGGATGGCCATATCCAAAGACTTACAGACAATGGCTCAATGTCCAAGTAGAAACCAGTAACAAATGGTGTCCCTCAAGAGTCCATCTTGGGACCAATACTATTCAATACCTTCATGAATAGCATAGATAATGGGACTGAATGCACCCTTAGCAAGTTTACAGATGACACCAAGCTGAGTGGTGCAGCTGATGCACTTGAAGGAAGCGATACCATCCAGAAGATCTTGAAAGGCTTGAGGAGTGGGCCCATGTGAACCTAATGAAGTTCAAGACCGAGTATAAGGTCCTGCATCTGGGTCTGGGCAATCCCCAATATCAACAGAGACTAAGGGATCAATTGATTGAATGCAACTCCTCACAGGACGACTCGGGTATAGTGGGGGACATAAAATTGGACATATACCAGCAACGTATGCTTGCAGCCAGAAAACCTATTGTACCCTGGGCTGCATCAAAAAAACCATAACCAGCAGGTGAGTCTATGCTTTACACCACTTTGGTGAGGCCTCACCTGGAGTACTACATCCAGTTGTCCCAGGTTAGAAAAATCCAGTTTTTCCTGTTTGGATGGTTTGTTTTAAAATGACCAATCATGATGTATTCCTCCCATTTACGTTCACACATCTAATTGGTTGTGAAAACTTTGGCAAGTGCTCTGTCCCTTTAAAAGCAGCACAGGTACCAGGCTTGCTTGGCCTTGCAGTTTTCTAGGGGCTTGCACTTTTGGCTTGCATCTCTGGCGGGACTCCCAAGCTGGCTGGGGGAGTGCTGGCTCCATCTCTGCCTTGGCTCCAGATCTGCCTCACCATTTGCTAGCCAGCAACTCCAGTCCTCCATTCTTCCTTCTTCCTTCTGGCACCTTGATCTTCTTGGATTATTGCTATTAACCCCCATGCTGTGCGGGATGGACCCCTACTGCTGCTGCCGCCGTTTCTACCGCCAGTGAGCTCCGGACCCTGTGATGGGTTAAGATGGCGCAAGTGGGGTGCGAACCTTTGTTCTCCCCTTCTCCTTTTCCCCAAAGCGCTGGAAAGTTTTCTCATGACTTTTGGGAAAACAAGTGCCCTGTCGTTCCCCTGATTGGTAGTTGAGATGCTCAGATACGCCTCTGCAAACAAGCCCATAAAAAGCGGAGTTTTCCAGCACACCCCAGCGTGCACATTTGATTTCAGAACAAGGACCCAAGAGAGAGACTTCTAACGCAGAGAGGCAAAATGCCGCTTGCCTCCACCTAGCAGTAAAAGATTTTCTTTCACAAGCACTTTCCCATTTGCCTTAGGGGGTGGAAAAGGGGTATGCGAAGCGACCCCGCCCCCACATCGAGAGATCTGCTGCTGCCGTGAGATGCAAGACGGAATCACCGCCCGCAAAGCCAGTGATGAGTCCTGCCAGGACTCTACACAGCAGCTGCATGGCGCGTCATTTGTTTAAGCAGGGATGTTGATTCGGTGTGGAGAAGGAATGTATGTGTATATCTATCTACCTATTTATGTATTTATTAATCTCTCTCTCTCTCTCCCCGCTTTCCGACCAGTCCTGCTCAACTTTGAATAGTTGTTTCATGGGTTTAATTGCATTCACTATTAAAACGCTCCTTGAGAGGCAAGACGGAATCCCCGCCCGCAAAGCCAGTGATGAGTCCTGCCAGGACTCTACACAGCAGCTGCATGGCGCGTCATTTGTTTAAGCAGGGATGTTGATTCGGTGTGGAGAAGGAATGTATGTGTATATCTATCTACCTATTTATGTATTTATTAATCTCTCTCTCTCTCTCCCCGCTTTCCGACCAGTCCTGCTCAACTTTGAATAGTTGTTTCATGGGTTTAATTGCATTCACTATTAAAACGCTCCTGTTTACACCTCCCTTAAGTTAAACCTGTGTATCACGTTCTTTTTCCTTTACCTAAACAAAAGCCCAGACAAGCCTTAACGAGCTACTGAACTCTCTTTCGTGCAGGTTTGGTGGGTTTACATTCCCTCCAAACCCATGTAGTTACGAAACCTTTTCAGATATAACAGCCTCATAGTTTTAACCTGGGACAGAGCCACGGTTTTATTTTCCTTTGCTGCCTGGCCCCTTGTCACAGCTTGCATGTGGCAGCGAAGCGTCTGTTCCTGCTGCCACGGTTTTTGCTCTGCTCCCGTGAACCTGCTGATCATGTGGCTGCTACCATTTTGGAACTGCTTAGAACTGGTTTTCTTCCTTTTGCTTTTGTTTCCCTGACCGCATTTAACCCTCGCTATACCATCCTGTACAAACCTATTAATATCTCATTTGGTTTTCTGTACATAATATTTTCTCTAGTGTTATTAAACTTGTTTTAGTTTCCCAAACGTAAGAGGTCTCACAATTTTTTTTCCCTCTTTCTTTTTATCTCTGCTTTTAACTCTTTCTCTCCCGGAATGGGAGGGAGGTTAATTAGAGAAAAAAGAACATGTCCCATGGTTGGTGTACATCCACCAACCGGTGACACCAGCACAAGAAAGACACGGACCTGCTAGAGCAGGTCCAGAGGAGGGCCACGGTATGATCAGAGGGATGGAACGCCTTTCCCGTGAGGAAAGGCTGAGACAGTTTGGGTTGTTAGCCTGGAGAAGGAGATCTTTTTGTGGCCTTTCAATACGTAAGGTGGATTTATAAGAAAGACAGAAAGAGATGTTTTAACAGGACCTGTAGTGACAGGACAAGGGGCAATGGTTTTAAACTGGAAGAGGGTAGATTTAGACTGAATATATGGAAGAAATTTTTTACAGTGAGGATGGTGAGGCACTGGAACAAGTTGCCCAGAGAGGTTGTGGATGCCCCATCCTTGGAAGAGTTTAAGGTCAAGTTGGATGGGGCTTTGAGAAACCTAACCTAGTGAAAGATGTTCCTGCCCATGGAGTTGGACTAGATGGTCTTTAAGGTGCTGCCCAATCCAAATAATTCTGTGATTGTATGATTCCATTCTATAATATATGAAGTCTTATAACTTATCAATGGGCCAAGTGTTTTCAAAACAGAAATCTTACAAAATGGGACTAGAGTCTTGTTTTAAAGAAATGTGCTAATAAATGTAAAGTCTTACTTGTAAAAATGAGGCTTTTTTAACTGTTATCTGTTTTACATTTGAAAAATGTACAAATAATTTATTTTGTAAGAGTTAAGATATGATGTTATAATAAAATCCCTTTGTTCAGTGTTTAGTTAAATATCAGGGCTAAATTTAGAATTAATGAACAAGGTAGCCTAAGCTACAGTCCTTCATTAAACTCTGGCTCCCAGAAGTCTGGGTTATTCTAGCTTACTTGCACTGGAAACAAAGGCAAATGCAAATTAGAGTTGTTCATATATGTATGTATGTAGGGAATAATACATTCTGGTTTTTACACATGATTAAAAGTATACAATATTAAGAGAAGTTACTAATTCATCACAATTTGGCCAAAATACTCTGTGAGGCAACTCTTCCAGGAGTTTTCTGTGACATTTTTATAATGACATTGATTGTATAATCATGTCATGTCATAAGCATGTGTGACCTCTGTTCTGTTAGAGGGAATGATGAGCAGAGTATCTTTCTGGTAAACAATCCAGGATGCAAATGGAAAGAGT
>NW_010423201.1:10624-14185 GCF_000710305.1 Buceros rhinoceros silvestris
AAAGAGTGAATGTTTATCTTCTGCTTGAATTAAGAAAAGAGAATTGCAAATGCATACATAGAATGGGCCAATGGTACATACCAGGTTCTGTTCATAGAACAGGCATAAGGAAATTTTGGAATGAGCTCAGCAGGGGAATATGAAGATCGTTGAGGAGGCTGATCCATATGCCCTGTGAGGAAATGTTGTAGAAATGGTGTCTGCAGAAGAGAGTCTAAGAAGGATCATACTGCTACCTACAAGTAACTAACGTGAGAAAGTAGAGAAGACAGAGCCAAAATTCTCAGAGGTGCAGAGTGGAAAGCGAGAGGTAACAGACATAAGTGGTAACACAGGATAAGGAAATGAAATTAAATCTTTCTATATAAGAAAAAAAAAGTGCCATAAAGATTGTCAAGCACTGTAACAGACTGCCCAGAGAGGCTGTGGAACCTACATCTTCAGAGATATTTAAAAATCAACTGGACACGGCCTTGAGAACCTGTTGGATGTGGTCTGCATAGGAAGTTGGACAAGATGACCTCTGGACATCTTTTCTGACCTATATGAGTCTGTAATTCTATCTTCAGTATAAGGAGAATCCTTCAGAGACATGGGAGATTTTAATTTCCTTTACTGTTGCACTGCCTAAGCAAGGAACACAATGCACTGCAGAAATATCGGGACAAAATGAGACATCTGCTACTGTTTTGCCCATCCTTACAGTTTCTCGAAAGATAAATAAGCAAGTCACATTCCCAATAAATTGCTGGAGAGCTTAAAAAAGGTTTTTTTAAAAAAATCTTCCAGATTAGCAGAAGAGTTCTGAATTGTTGATTTCTTCAGCATCAAATTGATTAATTCCAGTAGGCTAGATCCAGGCAAATTAATTCTGACTGCGCCGAGATCAAATGTAAAATGTTCAGCCCTAGGTAACAACACAGACTGTCTCCTCTTCAAATATAGCCTGGTCTGCCTTAAAATTCTCGTGATCCTGTGGGCATTCTAAGCACTCAAGTCAGCTGCAGTGTAGGTTTTCTCAGGTGATGACATGACTAGCAGTCTGTAGAGCAACAGAATCAATAGAGCATCCCTTACATGCCATGCACTGGGGCAACGTAACTGTATATCTCAAAACACAAAATTCACAGCATCAGGAAGAGAGCAAGATGCAGTCCTTGGTGAAGGAATAACATGTTTCTCACTGATGCTTTAACTACTGAGTAATATGAAAGAATGTTTTTTCCAGCCATAAAGAAGTGAGCAAACCATTTTTGCCAAAATGCACTATTTCAGTTTGTGATTAGTAACTTTTATGATTTCTGAGTTTTAATTTCTTAGAGGTGTTTGACCAGGTCTTTCCTTTTGAGCAATCTAACTTAGGCACTTATGTTCTAAAACAATCAGCCATCAAAGCAATTTTTTCTGTATATTGACTCTATGGGAAAGCTAGGCAGCAGTGTTAGATAGTTAGAATCACCATAGCTCACACTAACATCTACTTTTCAAATGTGGCAATACTTAACATAGCAATGTAAAATGGGCTACATTAAGTTATTGTCACCTTGGCCTTTTAGTATAAGCAGAAAGAGAGAACTTTTAAATGAGTGTTTTTACCAATGACCTGCACTGAAATCTACAACAGTCAGAGTGCTAAAAACAGAGCTCAAACCAACTAGTAGGAAGTACTGATGGGAAGAGTATGTCTTAAACCGTTCACCTTTCAGGAATGTGAATGCTCTCTGAACAGTTATCTGAGTAGATCCTTGACATGAGGTGGAGGACAAGACAAGCTGGACAGAAAGGGGAGAAATGCAATTCAGTTGCATCCCATCATTTTAAAGCTTGAGTTTGGGGTTGAAACCCTGGTAATCTTGGATAAAAAATTAATGACATCATTTTACGTATCTTCTATAGTTAATAGACTGATGTAAACAGTTTCAGAAGACAGTTCCCCTTGCTTGTCTTAGGGTCTGGTTTTACAATTATGCTGAACTAGGACAGTGCTCCTACCGATAGAAGTGATTCAGCCTTCTTTCCTGTCTGTAGCCACATTTCCTTCTGTCTGCTAGCATTAGTTATTGTATTGCTTTGCAAGGTAAAGATCGGTATACCTGTTAAATTCAACTTCTTTCAGAAAAAAGAAAATACATTTTTCTAGTGATTTTGAGCAAGCTCAGCTGCTTCTGAATTTACTCCCTAAAACACATCTCTTAGAATATAATAACATCAGACCCATTAAGGCTTTTCTGCAGCAGGGTTATATAGGAATGGCAGTTTTTACTCTTCTGTTTGTAAATTATTTCCTTATTGCTAACAAACCATTTCATTCTCTTTTTCTTTTGCATTCCTGAGCAACATCTGGAGAAAACAGGAGTCTGGATGACTTGTTATTTTTGTTTTTTTCCCATATTCTTGCCATGTGTTCTTTTTCATAACACAAGTAAATGCAAACAAAAGGAAACAAAAATTTCTGGGTCAGATTATCTCGTACTGTAAATCGCCAAAATTGCCAAAAGAGGCCTCTTCCCTTTTGCTTTAGTCATGTTGCCCATTTGAGTTGACCCATTTCTCACTACTGGTCCATCATTTCAATATTTTGAATGATATTTATTTATGGGAGATAAATTTCAAAATAAAAACAATATTCCTGAATAACAGCAAAGCACACAGTACACAACAAAAAAATTTTTTTTTGAGGAACATGTATTAATTTACACAATTTAATAGTCTGGACTACTGTAATTGCACCCTGGAGTTCTTTCCAGAAGAAAAGTTTGAAACTCCTCTTTCAGCATCTTGAAAGTGTACATATGAGTGTTTGATAAAGACAAGTTTAGAAGAGGTAGGGAGAGGAGAAGGAGTTTTGATGTAAATTAGTATCTGGGATGTCACTTATATTCTTTACCTTAATATATTCACTTCACTTGCTATCTTGCTTATTTTATTCTGCAGTGTATTTCTGATACACATACCTCATCATGTTTTTCTTCTGTACTGAAACTATCATTGTCATTTATTTTTAATCATGTATCTTCCAAACGACAACCTACATTTCCACTAATATGTTCAATTACCTCTGTCATTCCTAAAAAAGACGTATCTATTTATATGTGATAATTAGTCACCATCTCTACCTTGCTTATCAGGACATGCAATGATTCGTAACAGAGGATTCAGAATCCTGCATTCATGAATGCCCCCTGCAGTGTATAGATAACTACTGAGAAATTAATGTGCAAATAAAGTCTTCAGTTTCAGCTTCTTTCTGTCCTTTTCAAATTAAGTGGCATACTTCTTTCCATTTGACTATATCTGCAGTTTTAATTATATTGCTAAAATTATATTCCATCCGTGTTATGCCACATAGCATCTGCCACAGTTTTCTTCAACCTTGTAATTCACCATACAGATGTCTAATTTGTGATTTTTCCTCTCTAATGAGGTCAGAGTGTCTTGTATAGTCTCAAATATGACATGAATGACTTCATTAGATGTACCTTGTTACGTACAGAATTCAACTGCAGTAGAAGTAGAAAGCAATAGATGTTCTCACTCAAAAAAGACATCCTCCCCTCCCCT
>NW_010423202.1:0-255 GCF_000710305.1 Buceros rhinoceros silvestris
CTCAGCACCACCTCGACACAAGGGCTGGGAAACCCCTCCAGGGATGGGGACTCCACCACTGCCCTGGGCAGCCTGGGACATGCCTGCACAACCCCAACGGGACAGAAATGGCTCCTCAGGGACAACCTCAACCTCCCCCAGGACAACTGGAGGGTCGTCCTGAGGGTGCTGATGAACAGACAAACCTGAACCTGCTCAGTTGCTTCTGCCTGGTGGCATTTCTGTGTCCCTGCCCTGGGGACAACGAGGTGGAGA
>NW_010423203.1:0-2622 GCF_000710305.1 Buceros rhinoceros silvestris
GTCTGATGGAGTCACTTTGGTTTTCTTTCTCTACTCAAATGAATTTAGGAGGTTGATTTCCTCACCCTTGTTATTTTTTTCAAGGTCTTTCTAGGACCTGGAAATAAATTATTTCCTTGTCGTCTACCCTGAGTCTTATTTGCTTATTTTGTCTTGTTTCGTTCCTCATGTCGCACTGTCAACATGGTCCCATCGGCGCCTTCCCAGAGGTTCCGGGCTGGCTGCCCTGTGGCACGTTCCCCACCATGAGCTGGCAGCGGAACCGGCTGCTCCCACGGGCAAGATGCTGCTTCTCTGGCTTCTTCCCGTTTTTCATTGAAATGATCACCAGAAAAAGCTTCTGCAAGAGAAGGGTCAGCTTTTCTGTTTGAATTTGAAGGAAATGATGAAAAGAAATGCCGTTGGCTTTCCCCATCTCTTCAAGAGGAGGGAGTCAGGTTGTGCTGGGTGCGTGCTCCAGGCTGGCTGTGGGCTGTGGGCTGTGGGCACCAGGGCCCCGGGTCACTGCAGCCGGGCACAGGCTCCTCGGTGTGGCCCTGGAAGCAGTACCCCTGTGGGAGAGGGCATCATCCTTCCTTTGTCCTGCACACCAACGACAGAAAGAACAAGAGGCAAACTGCACACCCGGCGTCAAGAGAGGTCTGATGGTGTGACCCCATGATCGTCCTTTCTCGGCCAACAGAGTCCTGTAATGTTTTTTAAAAAGTGCGTCTTCGGTGGCGTTCTCTCGAAGCCACGTCAGGCTCATCGCTGACCAGCCGATCACTCATGAGCACGGGTCCTGGCCACGTGTTCCTTCCCAGCTGCAGAACAGCTGGGCACTGCCCACGGGCGTTGTTGCCACGACCCGTTCTCGTGTTGGTAATGGCATGTATTGGGCAATGTTCAGTTACTGGCTGCAGCAAAAAAACCTCCTTCAGTTTTAATACCAAACTGAGGCAAATAAATGACACTCTAGCCAGACCACAGATAAATCAATTGCTGGTGGTTTTCTTGATGTCAAGGGACTGGGGGAAATCAACGTGCAAATGGCAAACAATCCCGAAGCTCCCTGGGGCCGGGAAGCCTGGTCCAGGCGCAGCTGCCAGAGCTGCGGCACCGGGCAGTGGGGCTGGCATGCGAAGGAGGGGCGGGCGCTGTGGACATGGCGGAGGGATGGACGTGGCACACAGCAGCTGGTCAGCACAGAGAGAGGGGGACGTGTGCGGAACTCTGGTGTAGGTCAGCAGAGAGCACAAGCAGACTTTAAACTTCTCCATAAAGCATCAGTCATTTAAACAGCTTCTTGCAGCCCTCGCTCCAAAACAGGCTCATTGATCCCTGAGGTCTTGAGGCGTTTCCATATCCCGCGCCATCCCTGAGCCTCCACTCACTTCCTGCTCCCTTGATTATTCACTGGATGTTATGGAATAAGCATCTGGTGACCTTTGACCACAGCAGGTAGTGGGATGCTGCCACAGGAGGGTTTTGAGGCCGGAGGATTTTTCGGATGCTCAAGGTGTGCTGCCAGGGCCTCAGTCCAGCCTGCCTGCGCCTTCACCCTCACCGGTGCTGGAGCCAGCGCGGGGTGTCAGCATCTGGCATTCGGTGCCACAACACTGGGCAGCAAGGAGGGGTGAACACGGCGGCGGGAGCCAATGCATGCAGCATTTTTTTTCACGGTTGTGGCGAGTGCCTCCATAGCTGCCAGCTTTGAGGAGGCCTTTCTGCAAGCACCATCGTTAACTGTCCCCGCAATGTGTCAGCAGCACAGTCACAGTGTGTGCTCCAGCAGGTCTGGGCACGTTGGCCAGCTGACGTTTGCAGAGGGCTGCTGGTGGTTGCTGTGTGTTGGCACCGCAGGTTTTCAGCCCGGCTCCTTGCAAAGAAGCGCTCTCGTGTTCTGGCCAGCTCAGAGATGGGCTCTGCATCCTGTGTCCAACGTCTGGCACCCAAATAAGCAGCTCCCTTATCTTGGGACTCCAGGGATCCTGTGGCTGGGTTGTCCTCAGGGCTGTCCACTGACGAGGGAGGGCTCCTGACAAGGGAGGTAACAAGTGCCTACCGTTGAGTGTGATGAGCCTGGGCCATGCAGAAGGATTCATGATACCGTGGAGGAATGGAGTTACTCAAAGCAACAAACTGCCAGCCAGAACCAGACCCTTAACCACAAAAAGAGGAGGATTATTGAGAGCTCTGATTGCAGAAGCATCTGTGAAGATGGTTTAAGAGCTCCGTGCCCCCTCAGCACAGCCCCTTTTAAGGAAATTTTTCTATAGCGACTTCTCTCTCTTCAGCAGTTGCGCAGCAGCCTCTGGCTCCTTGCAGGGCCGAGCAAGGGCAGGTCAAACTCCTCCTTGCTTCTGCCTTTCTTCCAGAGAGGAAGCCAGTCCTGCCCTGCAGAATGGTATCGGATCCAGGGGCTGAGCTGGCCGGCTGGCCAGACCCGGGGTGCTCTTCCGCCGAGCATGGAGGGAAGACGCTTCTTCCAGGTCAGTTTTCTCACACCTGAGGCAGCCCCGGAATTGTGGAGCACACAGCACTGGGGGCAAAAGGCTCCCATAGTTAATAACACACACGTTTCTCTGCAGGGAGTGGGGCAGTGGGTGCAGAACAGCCAGTCACCGGGCAGAGGGGGCTCCC
>NW_010423203.1:3263-4431 GCF_000710305.1 Buceros rhinoceros silvestris
AGCTGTCTGTGGCGGAGGGCGTTGGCATTAGCCACTGTCACATTCTGAACGGTCCTGCAAGGTTGGTGCCCCTGTGCTGGATGGCAGCGGGATGCTGCAGCTCTGCTCCCAGCCCCAGCACAGCCACGCTGCAGCGGTCACCTCCAGTGCCTTCATGCTGAGCCACGGCAAGCTCCAGAAGGCAAGATGTCCCAGCCTACACAGAAACAGGACAGCTCAGTCCCCAGGATCCTCGAAGGGGATGCTGCAGCTCTGCTCCCAGCCCCAGCACAGCCACGCTGCAGCGGTCACCTCCAGTGCCTTCATGCTGAGCCACGGCAAGCTCCAGAAGGCAAGGTGTCCCAGCCTCCTCCAGAGAGTTATTTACGAAAGACGGATGGGATCCACCGGGATCGTTAAGGGGAGATGAAAAAAGGGGCAGTGATGTCTGCACCCCTGGAGAAAAATACATCTCTGGTAACCGAGTGCAAGGAAGGCTGTGCGAGCCTCCGCCTCCCGCCCGCGCTGGTAATACACCGCGCAGGAGGGTGATCACTTCTCCCCCAGTATGCTCCAAGGAAGCGGCTCTGTCACTGGAAAGCTGACTCCTTTAACCACCGCTGCCACAGCTAATATCACCACTCCCTGCATCCTTTCATTTACTGAGCCCGGGAGCTTCCTTGAGGGTTGGCGTCAGACTCGCTGCTCGGCATAATCTCGATTTTGCATCTCTGCTCTTCGTGACCGGTGCAGAGGCAGCAGAGCCATGTGTTGTTCAGGGTTTCCTGCTGCACAGCGGTGCTCCTGTTTGTGCTCTCTCCTTGCTGTGATCCCGACCCATCCCGGGAGCGTTTCCAGCATCCCGAAGGTGACCTAGGCCTGTGGTCTGCAGCTGGAGCTGTTCCTCCCTGCTCACTGGTGGGGACGGGAGCTGAGTTTCCAGGCAGCTGCCACAGCGATGTGTCGCCACAGCCAGAGGGGTCAGGGAGAAACAAAATCATTGGATTTTACTTGGCCTTTGAATCTTGCTCCTGGGCAGTCAGTCAGTGGGGCTGAAACCTCCCCCTCTTTTTGCTGAGCACTGCAGAGTGGCGTGGTGGAGAATGGGAATTGCGGCCGCGTGTCAGGACACATCCTGCTCAGGACACCGGTGCCGTGCGGGGCAGGCAGGCTGGCCATCAGCCGCTCA